>NW_019213354.1:75351-178747 GCF_002532875.2 Varroa jacobsoni | reverse complement strand
TAAAGCAAGGGGGTACATTCTACTACGAGGACGTTTAAACGCTTATGTGCAGCGGATGAACAATGATTAAGACTAAGATGTCCGCCTCCGTGTGCTCCAATCAATTCCAATTGCATTAGTAGAGACTTCTCCTTTCTCGCTGTTCTGAGTCGTATTAGCCCCGCCAACAACACCAATAGCAGCAGCGCCCTCTAAACCAATGCAAACGTAAGATTTCGCCATGACTTCCTAAGCACCTTTGCAGAGGAAAAAGTGTTACCTGAAGTTCAAGCAGAAGGGGCGTACGCGACTGAACATTGCCAACCTGCTAAAACGCTGTCGGTGCGAACCAACGCGGAGTTCTACGCGAAAAAGTACTGCTGCCATAAGAAACAGAAAGTACCGAGGGGTAGCAGGGGTTTTGGAACCCCACGCCCAAATAGGACCGCCACCAAAGCTGGAAAGCGTTACAAAGAGGACGGAGGAGCGGACGCTGCTCTCTAGCAAGGGGAAAGCACCGTGTGCACATCTCTGGTTCGTCTTAAACTGGCTGAATAGCCGTATACTGTTGAAGCAGCTGAAGGCAAGCCGGAAATGCTATTGGCAGAGGCGACCCCCAATGACTCTCGACTCGCTGTTGAAGTGTTGCGCTTTCCTTCTGTCCTCATCTTTATCTCAGTTTTCATTCTCTTGACGGTCACATGGCAGGAGAATTTTGTTGGTTTCTTAGCACTTAAGCGACAACTGGCTGACGAAATCGACGATCCCGTGCAGCGTCCCTGTTCGCTTTCCCGCTCGCCGCAGCGGGGACAGATTCGCCGCCACCGTCTCCTTACAGTTCTAATCGCTTTCGGAGCTCTTGAGCTCGGTGGCTGTCGAGGCGCATGATGCTGTGATGCGCGGTTTATTTACGCGATCCGAGTAGCAAGCAAAAGAACGCGAGAAAAAGGGGGCGTAAGAGTGGAATGAAGGGCCAAAACAAAGTGCAAGCTAGGCGCTTGCCGATACTGGCAAATGGGAACTGAAGGAAAAAGGAGGATCGCTTAAAAAGGAGACAGCAGCATTGGTCGCGTCCAGGCCACAGAAACCATAGGGCTAGGAGGTCAGAACGCAGAAGTAAAAGAGGACGGAGCTGGTCTCCACAGGTCGCCATTTTAGAGTCCCATCGCAGCCATTGCTTCACGAACAGAAGTACCAGCCATATGAGCAACCTAGAAAAACCATCGCACAATGCTTAGCGTACGGCTAGCTCCCAGCAAGTCGCAACTTGATAGCAACAAAAAGCGGTGAAGCATCAAATTCACGAGCGTAGAAAGCTTGAGCTAAGTTCAGTTCAGTAGAGCTTTGGGCCTAGGATTGGAATGCCCCTAAAACAAGCTGCGTACGCTGATGCAAGCCACCCACTATAGCTGCCTCTTGCGTCCCCTCCCGGAAGGCCAACTCGGTGACCTAACGACGCTCTCACGGTTGACTGAGAGATTCGGCTCACAGGAAGTCTTCGACACAAAGATGGTGTCAAAGGCAACAAACAGTTTGCAACTAGCTTCGACCGGAACCAACAGGATAGCAAAACATGCAACTAAGAAAAGTTAGAAAAGGCCGACGTTGGAGATTAAGTTAAAACTAATGGAACGGGACAAGTGCATCTAGAGTTTATGCTGCTAAAATTCGACTCGGCCTCCCAAATACAACTAAAACCACCTGACTCCAACGAACTAAAAAGTTTAATTTTATACACCAATTTTGAATAAATGTATCGGCAGCGTACGCTGCAGAGTGACCTAAAGTTAACAAATTACAAGTGGGAGCTAAATCGAATTCTGGCCAGAATCAAGTCAATCGTGGCTAACATATGTAGATGCGATTAGAGCTAATGAAGGTTGTAACGAATTTTCGGCCTATTTCAATGTATTATATGCATCAAAAGAAAGGACTATGAACGAAGGACTATGAATAGTTCTTATGACTCTGAGCAAATGAATAGAGTTGAAAACCTCTGTAATAATAAAGCTTACTTTCGCTCCATTTTTTAATTGATTCGTTTGCTTCTACCTATAATATAGAGTATCGATAGCGTTCCATAATCGTCTTTGTACAGTTTACTTTCGAATCGACGTCAGCCTTCCGATGAGCCTAATTCGTAGATTTCTAAAATCCAAATGGTCTCCTTTTTCTAGCTCTGAAGGCTGGCGTAGGAGCATCACGCAGGGACGCGCGTACGATGGATTACAGACAGCCAGGGCTTCACTACTCGATCATGTGGGGGGCGGATACGATCAAACCAGGCACAAAATTATCACAAGGGCAAAATGGGTGGACGATGCCCCGAGACTGGACCCATCCTTGGTTTTCTTGTTGCTGACACGAATAGAGAATGCTCAACTTTTCGAAGCGTATCATCCATCCGTGGGGGATTGACACAGTCAAGTGAGAGACGTGGGACCACAAGTCAAAAAGCAGAGAATGGCACAACCCCCTTACCCAATCCTAAGAGATGACGCGACTATGCGTCTCATTGCATCACGCCTCGTCATATCCTCATCATCTTCGGTGGTTTTCCCGAAGGCATTTATCGGTGGTATTTTGTCAGATGGAGTACCTCGTCGAACTGACGAGACATCTGAATCCCTTTTTTTGCGACCCAGTGCTTGATAGCCTTTGTGGGTTTGATTTCAGATGATGCATGCTTGATACCTGTCCGTATTTTCGAATTTGAGCTGCCAACCGCACGATATAATTGCTCGTCAGCGAAGCCAGCAATAACGGTTAGAACTCGGTGAGATGGGTCGAAGATAAATAGAAAATGGTTGTCTATTATCTGTAGTTCGTGTTTAGAGAGGGGCATAATCTGGACGGCGATTTGTCGCAGCTATTGTTTGTCTTTGTCTACTCTGCGATGGTTTCCTACTATAGTTTATTATTATTAGTGTATAGCCAAACCCAGATCATGATCCACAGTAACCTAATTTACTATTAGCGCCTACGTTAGTATTGGGGAGTAGATGGATACCGCCCACTGATCACCTCTATGGGGCCCTGGTGCATCTTAATGTCGTCGGGCAGGTTGACTCGTATTTGCTTTTATCACTTAAGAACCACCGGCGACTGACTATTGCGATAAGTGCAAGCAGTAATTCCGAATCGGACAAAAAAAACCGAAGTCGCTTCATTTTGTAATAATACAAGCAGCAACAACAACAACAACAATGTCTACGCCAACGAACGATTTTTACCGGAAAAAAACTTCTATGCATTTCTTCAAGCTTACTATTCAGAGACATTTTGGTAATAACCGACGCAAACATTAACAAATCTTCAAACGTATTCTTCAGCGAAAAGTAAATAGTAATAGACATTAGGAAGCCAAAATTGACCCGTTTACTACCGAGCCCGAAATGTATTGCGCCGCATAGCCGATGCAAGTCCACTGGACTGGCCGGGATGGCTACTGCCTAAATAAAATGGCAGGTAAAAAAACAAAATGCAGCATTTTAATTGTTTTCTCTTTATCTATGATATTTTTATTGCTTTTCACAGAACCGCACAAAGGTACTCACCTTGACAAGACCGTGAAAGGAAACAATTAACTACGCAGGCCTGCAGTATACGTCCATATGGCAAACTGTTCGTATCACAGCTTAAAAGCGGGTAGCGCAATATAGAGCTCGCATATAAATTGGATTTGTTGAAACGACGCCTTAAAAAAATTCAATATTTATGAAGATGATTAGCAAATTATTCTGGGTTTCGGTAAGGTTAATTCGAATCACTGCTTGAATTACGACATAGTAGTAATTTTATGAAAGAAAAGTAGTCGTATACCCTATCGTTCACGTAATAGGGTGATTTCCGACTATGGGTGAGCCACGTGTCCCTTTGCAGTCTTCCGATATTGTCTTTTCAGGCTGTTGAAATTTGGTACACCTGCGGCCTGCTTTCATCTTTGTGTAGCCCAGGTAAGGCGTACAAAATGATTTGACATAGTGAGTAATATTCTGTATCTGGCATTGACATCTACCACTGCTTGAACCCAGAGTGCCACGGACGCTCACGGATCGAATTTTCTTTATTTTCATTCTACGGACAGTAACTAAGTGGTCACGTGATTTATTCTTATGTTACTTTCTAACGCTTATCCCAGCTACGATCGCCAGTGCTTTCCCACCCGGAGACAAGACCGGCGTTACGCTATAGTCATGGCCATCGCTAAGATCATCACAGATCGTACCCTGTCTTTGAATGAGAGCAAATAACAATCGGAATGATCGACGCTGCGAGCTGGAGAGGCGTTGATATCCCAAGTTAGCATTAATACAGAATGGCAATTCGATCGCGAACCTGACATATTAACAACAAAGAAAAGTAGCGACCTTAAACATCAACTCCACACTAACAAACGTCGTTTTGATGCTGTTACTGTTAAGAGAGCCGCCGCCGCCGCCGCCGCCGCCGCCACTATGGATTAGGGCCTGGGGGAAAAGCGAAAACAATGCTACAGCGAATCCAATGTGTAATCCGATTGTCCATCGATAGTTTTGCCTCAACTCTGACGGATGCCACATTAATCAAGGAGCCGCGGCCAAAAAAGGCGCAAGTGATCTAGCCTGCTCTAGAGACGAATCTGGTAATCAATCACGAATAATTCCTAGCTACTCGTGTCTCACAGAAATATTCATAGGAAAGTGCGCGAGTGTATCTTTTTTTACTGGCAGATCAGAGGCGCGCGATAAGGGAGCGGGGTACCATTTGTTTATACCAGCTCATATATGATATTCTAATTAACGTACGTAACAAGACACTCTGCCTGGTGACTGTATGGAAATAAGATATAATAACAAAATGTATAGTAGAGCAGTACAGTCAACAGGCAGGTAGGCGGCCATAGTATTTGCTTTAGGTCAGAGGTGTTTGATTCTTCCGTTCGCGATCAGGGGGAAGGCAGTCATTTGACATATATATTGTGATATTGCGGTAGGGCACTGCCGCGGTAACCAACCCGTTTAAGAAATAAGGTAGCACATGGCGGCGTCGGTACAATGGGACCAGCTGTGGGTAGATATTTCGAGGGACTCTTTCGCAAATCTAATGTAGGTAGTAGGCGTCTGAAATCGAAAAGGAAGGAAACACTGCCTTGCTCGCCTTGAAACCTAAACCCGGCCAGAAACAATGGTGCGTCGTGGAGCGGCTCCGTTATTGTGAATCGAATTGGGACATCTCGTAGTTTTTGTTAGACGGCCAAGGGATACGTATACTTGATTCTCTATCGCCAGGCAGAAAGCACTGGATGGTCGCCGTGACATAAAAGCGAAGCGGAAGCTCTTTGTGAACAAGTCCTGAAGTTGACGACGTCGAAAGGAGCCATTGTTTCGGCCGATGCTAAAGTCTATATTATATTTAATATCTACTTTGAAAGATATGTGGATGTCCAAATCGAGCTAGACGAAGATGTTTCTATGCTAAATCTTTTTTGCGACACAACTTCTAAACTAATTAGGTGACATCGCTTTAGATTGGTACACCAACGTTATCCTACGACACGAGGCTATATGAGATAGTGTTTTACCAATATATGTTATTATTATCAATGCTTGTTAGAATAATATCTTATTAATATGGTAAGCTACTAGTGATTAGCATTTTTTTCCTATAATTCCTATTTTCCTAAAAAAAATTTCCTCAAATTGTCTATAAATTATTATTTTTATTATATTAATTATATATATTAAATATTAAGTTTCTGATTTTGAGGTTTTTAAGGTGGCCAAGCTAGTCTTATGGCTGATAATCTACGAAAACCAAGCGACCGAGTCAAGTGATCAGAGATCAATCGAAATCCGTTCAAAGGCTTGCCCCTTTGCTAACCGCTTTGTCATGTTTAATTTTATCTAGATTTATGTCAGCTATTCGTTAAGTTACTACTACTACTACTATTTCTCATGCTGTTTGCTTAGCTGTCGAACGTCGACTATCGGAAAGCGTTAACGTATTACTTTTGAATCTTCCGGCCATTGAATTGTTGTTGACATGATTTCGCACTGCCGCATTGCTAGAATGATAGTAGTGATCTCGGAAGAAAGTAACTTCAAATAGGGTGGTTGATTTTGCAGTCACGCTAGGTGGACTTTTCGAAATCGTCGATTAACAATAAATATCGTCAGCGTTAGGCCGTGTACACACGCGGACCTGTCTGCATTGCAGTCGAAATCGTAGTTATCGAGCAACGGCTTCCCACTTCACGAAACGACTGTACTGCCACCCCCAACATGGCGACTGACAGCGTCGATCCTCTCGGCCGACCCAGTGCATCGGAGAAGAAGGGGGCGACTGTGAATTTGTACGAACCCAGTTTTGCGACCCAGTGCTGGCAACGCTAACGACTTAATGCGCGAGTGTATTGTTGCCTTCGTGCATCTGCGCACTTCCTACGATGGAAATCGCTCGCTAGCGGCTCGGCTAAATCGAATCACGACCGATCCGGCATCCATACGACGCAAGCCCATAGACAGATGGATATCTCGATTGCCTCAAGTCCCGCGAAAGGTTACTTGCTGTGATCAGCTTATGTGATAAAGCGGGAATGAGACATAGAACAAACTGCAGAGAGACGTGCGACGTGGCTGTCTCTTCGCTCGAGTCGTCGCCAGCGATAGTCAACAGCTCTATGCTGCATCTTCAATGAGAGTTTTGTTGCGGCATCGTTTCCCTTTTGATATGCTTCTCTTTCTCTCCCTTTTAAGGTCCCTTCCTCTTTTTCACGCCAACTTCACTGTAGAATAATCATCCCAAATAACCCACATGTTATGGTGTGTCTATTTCGTATTGTTCTGTGTCTTTCGTATTGTCATTTGGCTACCGTTCTTAGATGGAAACTAATCCAGATATTTATGTATATTTAGCTGAACCGAGCGAGGTAAGAATAGAAATGAATCATTCTACAAAGGAAAAGAAACAGGACAGGCAAACAAATATACAAACCTTCAGAAAATAACCTAAACAGTGACTGAGATTCGGCGCGAAATAGACGCTCGCTCATTGCGCACCTACGAAAAGTCTCCGATAGACAGATCGAGATGGCTGTAAATGTGCATCTATTCGGGGACGGACGGACGGACGGATATAGGCGACAATGATGACTGGAATGATAATTGCGGCTGGGTTCCACCGACGGATAAAGACCGGATGCAATATTTACGTGATAATGAAGTCGAAAATATGATTCCTATTAATTGATATAAGCGAGTATTCATACGAGTTCAAAGATGGCTGCCGTCTCGTCCATATGTACGTCCGTGTGACTTAGTTGAGCGCGCCAATGATTATGTCTTGCGTTAAGCGGTCGTCAGTCACAGTAACTGGTTTAGCGGAGCACGGGAAGAAAACTGATCAACCTCGGCCTCGTGAAGTAATTGAAGGATACGTTGATGACTACGGCAATGATGATAGTGATGATGATGACTATGTAATCGTGTGCAGTGTGGGGCAAGCTTGAAGAGGAAGAAGATGACGACGACGGCTGAGAACGAGTCTCTCCTTAATGACATTCAGCTTTAGACGGAAGCTGCAGCCGTCTGTCTATATGATGCACTGTTAATTAATTAGCGTTATTTGATTAGGAAGAGGCGAATGTGGATCAGCCACTAAACGACTCATATAGCGGAACCGTGCAGAACTGTGTGGTATACGGTGAAGAAAATGCAGGGGACTCGAGTTTAGCAAGGCCTTAAAGTGAGTTAGAGGAGATTGGGGTCGAGAAACGAGTGCGAGAAACCGCGGCCGCGGTGACAATTCATTCATCAATCAGGGGCTAATTCTAACCCGTATGTATGTATACCGCTGATAGCGAATAGTGGCAGAAGTTCAATTTCGGACTCATCGTTATAATCATAATCGACATTGGCATTACTGCCACCCTCAAAATAACTTCAAATTTACAACCGTGCAAACATTTTGGATAGGATTCTTCCAGCTGGCGGTCAGGCCAGATGGCGGTGGGTTAATTGCTGACACAAAACTTATTTGCAGCCGTGGAGTAAAAGTTACGCTAAGTTTTCCTAGGCATCTCTCCCGATGAACCAGGGAAAAGTTAAGAGCATTATGTCGTAACGATATTCGTATCTAATGTCACTTTGAATGTCAGCGATGAATTCGTGCTTTCATTAAATCAAAGTATATAACATAAAATTAAGCATTGGTCTGTAGTGGGGGAACAGAATTGTATATAGGTAACCTGTTCGACTTTTAGGTCACGTTAGCTGGTCGGTTTTTGTTTCTATATTCGGTTTGTCCGCCGCAATCGTTTATGCGTCCAACCTTTGGAGACCTAAAAATTGTCGCTGCTACTAGTTCCTAAAATTGACAATGTAGGCTCTTATTTGACTACACGCATCAAGCGAAGCCCGTCATTTTAAAAGCGCAAATAAATCTCGACTCAAAGCGGTCTTGTTAGATGGCAGGACAATCGTCTTGCTTCCTCCAACTGGTCCCAGGATTTTTGACTCGTCGACTTTACATCGAAAATTCTGCCTGACCCGTAGCTCGAAATTCGAAATAATCAATTGCCACTTGCTCAGACAGGCCATCGCAGTTTACGAAATGTATCGTTGTTGGTCGACTTCTTAATGCATCACAAGTACACCTAATAATGCACACTTATTTGAGACGAATTACCTCGAAAATGATCAAAGTTTTCAGTGAACGGTTTATGCATAAATTTGGATATGTCATTAGCAATTTAATTGATGCGCGCCATTTCCAGTGCAAGAAGGGTTAGGCTGGTCCCAGGGATAATTCATTCGAGTCTCCTTCTCAATTCGCTTACTTCGTATTGCTGATGAATTGCAGCGAAAACATAGTCTCTACGATCTACGTATATTTTTTTCCTATAGGTAAATAAATGCTGACAGCTAGAACTCTTGTTGTAGTATGAACATCGTATACTATGATGTATCGTTTATGTTAGGATAGCGCATGCATAACATTCATAGCGTTTGATATGTCTATTATACGACTTATAGACGAGATTATGGTGGGCAGATTCCGAAACACTGCTGAAGTAACCTGCAGTATTTCCGTATGGGGACTTTTGCCAAACATAAAAATTACGCTTCTATAGTAACTACACCACACTGAGATACCGATTCGCTAACGAACTGACGTACCTACGGTATAGCTGCGTGTTAAACAAAGGCCACCACACTACACCCGGACACTGCCTCCTGAGCTCCTTACTGTGTCTGTGTGATTCGTACGTGTACCTCTCGCGTCATTAATGCGCTCACTTCCGCTAATCCTTGCCCCAGATCCTTTATTCGTTGCTTGCCCGCCTCTTGGGAGAAGCCTTGTTGTACGCTTACTGACCGCAGCGCTAATCTCACACAAGAATGAGCGGGGCAAAGGCCCACGATGTAGTACGGGAGGGGTCGAGGGGGTTCTTAACAAGAAGAACAGCTATTGACTGCGCCCGCGTGCGCGTCCAGGCCCTGCTTCGAGGGTGGAAGCAGACCAAGGGACTGATCCGAATCAGAAACAGGTAGCGTTGCAGAATAACGGAGCATACAGCTCATCTGAAGGTGGATCAGCTAAAGGGAAGTCGCAAAAAGCAGAACGCGTGACAAGCGTTCAGCGGCAACAACATCAAGACAAAAGTATGGCTGCGCACTAATGAGGTCGGCGGGTCGAAAAAGTCCGAAGAGATGCATTGACCAGGTAAGATGACGATGCGGACGGCGTCGAGGCGTTAAGAGTGAACAGTATCTCTCTGAAGATTCGATTCCACACGGCTCCCAAAAAGATTCAAGATTTAACTATGCTTCGCCGAAACATCCAGACTCAGGTATAATATTGGATTACAGAAAAACTGATATCCGCCAAGATTCACAGGACGCTTTCATCTAGCATGTAAGGGAAAAGTATAATAATAATTAACAACGTTATAACCCGCTGAAATAGTAATAACTATATTGTGACTCGGAGGGAAGTTACTAGGTGATTTCTGCACGCAGTCGACAATTGACAGCTTCCCCATAGTCATTTTTGAAGAGATGTCTAGGAGACTTATGGCAGTAACGATTAGAAATGGGCTTATCCACTACATTGTTTCGCGTATTAGATCTCAAACGTAAGGCTTACTTAACGAAAAGGGTAGATACGTGAACGGATTTGGATCAGCCGATAATAATACCGCGAGCGGTATCCAGCTAGATCGCTGGTACAATGCCTAGTAAATGCTGATTAATATATGTAAAATGCTCCTTAGTTTTTATTCGAAACTGCGTTAGCAGTATAAAAAAACGGCTTAAACTGAACAATCATAACAGAAAAGAAATCACACAGTAAAAATTGCATGTACACAAATCTTGGAAAGGTCCATTCGAAGTTGGCATCCTCAAAGAATTTTGCAGATCATTAGGTCATACTATTCGGCCGCTTATTGACCTGCCAGGACCATTGTAACATTCGAATAAGTGGCTAACCGTGAAACATTGAAACATGACGATTTACGTTAAACATTGCCAACAAATGCTAGATAAAACAACTACTTTAGAGATAGGTGAACACATTTTTGTTCTATAAGAACCACCATCCAAGTCCGTCGACCATAAATCTTATGGTAGGATATTGAAAATTCACACAGACTTAACAAAGAACCTTTCGATTGCGCACAAATTACAGGTAATTAAACTAGGTAAACTCGAGTGGAACTCTTTTTTATGTATTGACTTGATAATTACTGCAGCATAAATGAGTTAATGGGCGTATATCATCGAAACGCTTTGCCGAGCCCAAGGAATTCTGGCGACGATTCCATTGGCTTCTATTTTACCCTCCGATCCTAAGGCCCTGTTCAGACGATGATATTGATTCGACAAGAACTGGCAAGAGACCGAAGATGACCACGAGACTTCTTTGCTCGTGTTATAAGAGTCATGGCTTGTCGGAATTAACTATGTTTCTTTCTCACCGTTGAACATTTGATACGTACCCGTGCCACAAGCAGTGCAACAGGTTCTTAACGAAAAAGAAATGAAAAAATCGCTCGATCCATAAATCAAAATTCACCGCACCTATCGCCCCTAAATCTTGTCACGTCTGAGCTAAAAGGTGTGTTGCTTGACCTGCAGCGAATCTCAGAACGGGATCCCTTTCTGCTTAGACCCCTCCGCCCCCCTCTTTCTAGTCCCCCGCCGCCGATAATCGGTAGCAGACGGGTATCGGCTAATGGAGTCCGTTCCCCTGGAGTAAGCGAGATTCCTCGGAGCACATTTATTCACTTGGATAGCTCGATTTTTGCCAAGGACCCCTCCGATGATATACGTAAGCTAGCTCTCACCACATTTTCGCCATATCACAGTTACTCAAGCGAGGTTTCTGCATTACGCTATACTGGGAAGAAGCAATGTTTTGCTCTGGCAGTTTATCGTCAGTTCTCAATTCTTCGATGCCCCATGGCGTAAAAAAATAATGCAGTAGAAACAATTGGTGACTGGATCAGCAAGTGTGACGGTCTTCAGTTGTACCTAAAACCTTAAATAGTACAAAATACCGCCGGACCGCACTCTTAGTTTGTCGCCAACTGTTACGTGTTTCATTCAGCCGAAACTTTCCGGATGATAACAAGCGGATCGTGCATCATGGCGCTGATAGTTTGTAAGCAAGGTGTCAGGTTTTCTTCTTGGCATATATACCAGTGACCGATATTTGTCGTCTACTAAATTGGATGATGCTCAGTGTTGACACTGGTCGAATATGATGGCATAAACAATTCGATCACTTCAATTTTGTCAATACTGTGACCAAACAATGTCTATTGCTACACGGTCTTTTTGAAATTCACTCATAGCATTGTCTAGCAGTTGTTTCGGATCTTTAGGATCATAATAATATAAAGCACAATCTAGTTTGCTACTTCGCTTTGTTATATTGTCTCCCGTTGTTCTGTTGTGATAAGTTTCCTGAATTTTGTAACAACTTTCTGTTTCACATAAAGTTAACACATGCGAAAGAGATCAGGATCGATCCTCTACCTTAGGCTGCATAACAATGCAGATGTGCAACCTTATGTCGCGAAATAATTATATTGTTAAGCGCCTTAATGACGTCTAAATTGTTCTCAGAATGAGCTGATTAAAGATCTCTTGAAATAGTTAGAATCAAATTGATAAGTAATCTATTAACTTGGCCACCTAAAACTAATTGAAATGTATGTTAAAAAATATGTTAGACGCTTAATTTGTGTTCTCTCGCAACACGGGCAATTTTACAGCGGGCAACCATACAAGTTACAATGTAAACACTGAAATAGGTATCTTTCTGGGCAATGTTCAAACTAAGGGAACCGTTTTTTCCGAACTCCAGCAAAACACTCTATACGTATGTAAATCTATCAGTTTGGATAGCTAGATAAAAACATCACTCTCAATTCGGCACACATACACAGAGCTAGACATAAACGATTAACAATCCCCCCCTTCCCCATTGTAAACCTGGCACAGTTACGCTACTATATAGACTCGATGAGCGCGTACACCTTACAATGGCAATCTGCGCAATGGCTGCAGGGGAGTAGGCGATAGCTCATTCTGTATTTCATTGTGTTTCTGCTGTCATGATTATCGAGAAAATGTGGCTCTGGGAACGTGCGACTGGTTACAGAATGGCCT
Organism: Varroa jacobsoni; assembly: GCF_002532875.2. NCBI lineage: Eukaryota > Metazoa > Arthropoda > Arachnida > Mesostigmata > Varroidae > Varroa > Varroa jacobsoni. Next base: position 166,109 of record NW_019213354.1, on the reverse strand, counting down.
TTCGTGCCAGGCGACCTGAGGGCGACACGACGCTGTATTGGTCGTCGTGACGCCGTGGTCGCTCATAGCCGCTTACATTACCTCCACTGCTATTGTCAGTAGCTCAGGTCGGCACACTTATCTCTCAAGATCATCTTTAGATGGCATCGTACGACCCATAGCTACGATAGCCGTCGATGTCTGTCGCAATACAAGATGGCGGCGATGGCTCTCCTTCAAGTGATTTTTCCTCTAGGCTCCGATCCGCCTTCGGCTAGGATCCTTGCTTGTAGAGCAGGAAAGCTTCAACGCCGCCATAACCATCCCTCCGAATGGCAGCCATGCGACAAGGTACCTCGACTAACACCTTATGCTCAGCTTGCTGTGGTTGAAAACTCTCGTGCGCTCACTCGTAGGAAAATGACTATCGTCTAGATATCTCGTTGATCTCTGGTCGAGACACATCCGACGGCGGTCATGATGCCGACGCGGTCGACATGTATATTAATAGTCGCTGGCTGGTGGCAATGGCTAGTAGCTATTTATTAGTGAACAACCGAATGAACGCGACCGCGGAGTTCGCGTTATTCCCGTTTCTCGAACACTGAGTCTTGCTGTACACACGGCTGCAGGCTCAAATAGGTGACACCAAGAAACGTTTCAGTAGTGGAAATACAGCGCATCTGCGCAAAAAGGTCCCGCTGCCAGCAGCTAATAGGCAAACGATCAAGCACTATTTGCTTCACTGCGAGACGACGCGAGCAAAGGGTCAAGAGAGAAAAAGGCTTATCGTCATTTGTAATGCGTTCCGATGGAAGAAACGTCCGAGTACTTCTTCAACAGGGCGAGCCTATCTGGACGTCTAAAATAATGGTTCACTACAACGATAACAACATCAAAGGTACTAACAAAGATAAACGGTACACGGCCCTTTTGAACTGCGCGGTAACGAATTGTGAGTTCACGTCCAGAGGTATTTTGTATACTGTCGGCAAATCCCAGAGTTCCATTTGCAACAAAACAAGGAAGGGTTATGCTTAGCTGTGGCTAATCAAGGCTAAACGACAGCAGACTTTATCAAGATTATGGGCCTGGTTCGATTTAAGGGACCATTACGTATATATAACAGAATCCAATATCTTTAAATGTATTCTATGTGTTGTGAACGCACTGCTTTCTGAACCCCAAGTTTACTACGCGCAGATACGCTACGTCTGTTACCAATGGCCCAATAAGCCAGTGGATCAGCTCTAGGCTTACTCTTTACATGAACTATGCCCTGTATATATATATGTATTCCGAAGGTTACTTAAACGTGATCGCAATGAAAGAAAAGAACAAGATATAAACGTTTAACGGATGACACCTGCATATATTTAAATACAAACGAGAATTAATTGCACGTTTGCATTAGGGTCATATTTGAAGTGGAAGACAAAACCTGGTGTATGGCTATATATTCACGTTTAGTCGTAGCTACAGTCCGATATTAAAGGATAAGACGATGATTGCGCTTATAAGTGTTAGTTTCATTCATATTTTTGCTTGTTTACATACGGCTTGTCAGTAAAGCCTGTGATATGTGTCAATAATAAATCTGGAATAAAATTTAAGCTCCTAAAACAATATTTAGGTTGATGATTTGTGATCTATGCTTTGGTTAATATTACTTGAATAATTCCGAAATGTGGCGCGCTACCCTCAAGCGCCCGTTACACTAGTCTATGTACAATTTTCATTTTTAATAAAAGGCTCTCTAATGGGCTAATTAATCCATTGTATACTTGCCTGTGTTTCTGGATACACTGATACGAAGTTCGACAATTCAATGTTATTCAGTTTAATTCATAAATTAATATATATATATATATATATATATATATATATATATGTCTGTGTATGCATTCTGCAAATTCAAAGGTAAGTGGCACTTCGGACAGCGAACAGGATACGTCTCGTAAATAGTTCCGTTCTAAATGTTTCTTCAGTCATTGACTTCGAGAGACGCAAAATCAACGCTGATAATGGTAGCAGCGTCATCTTAACGACATGCGAGACCTAACATGCACACACATCTAGGAGCTGCTCATAAAATCCACTTGTGATGTCACGTATCTTCTCTCTACTTGAACCTTTCAAATGTCTAGCGTTCGTCATGCTGGGACGTGTTCAACTCAATGCATGTTTCTCGTAGAATAGAAAAGATTATACATATATGGGAGGCAGTACACGGTACGGCAAGCACGTCTTTAGACATAGCCGAAAACAGGGGATTCACTCACTGCAGAACACAGTACCCACAATCGCCCAAGTGTCTTCCCCAGCCCCTCATTGGCCTCCAGCCAAGACATGGTGATTCGAAACTCGCTTTGCTGGGTACGTTTGTCGGTAACTCCCGTTACACCGATTGGCAACTGGGTTCGGCTACGAGTGCCTCAGGATGTTGTTGTTTTTGGGTTTGTCCTGCTTGTCCTAGAATGTCCTGTACCGTTGTCAGCTTCCTCAAACAGCAAAGTGGACATGGCAATAGCAGGGTCACCAATGCGCTGTCCCAATGTCCAGCCGACAAGCAGATCTCATGAAGATCCCAAGAGACCAGACGACATAACCGGAGTGTTCTAACATAGTCGCTTCTGCCTCCTTTGCTCCTTTCAGATGTTCCCGCTCAGTTGGTCTGGGGTGCTCCCCTTTCACACACAAAGAAAGCTGAGAGACGAAAGTAGAAGTACAGTTAAGCAAGGGCCTAACGTCAATGGGTATCATCTCGACCCGGTGCACGGAACCGCAGCATTGCCAACTTGGATAATGAAAAAGATCTAGGTAAATTGATAAATTTTTTAGGCTAGCTTCCTCTTTGAAACGATAGCAGGCTTCGTCTAGGGTTAGTACGATATCAGTGTGAATACGCAAGATCGTAGGCTACGAAATGAAAACTTATGAATGAATCTGCATCTTAGATCACAACAAATTAGGCAACTCGGAAATTGTATACAGCTCTAAAAATGCTCGATTATTTACATTAAAACTTAGGTCAGACCCTGAAAGCCTGAACATTTCGAGGTGTATTGTTAAAAATCGAAGATCTTTGGCCCTACCAAGCCGCTATCGGATATATACCCTGTGTGTTACACATTTGAGATGCTTAGAAAATCTAGAAGTTAAATTAAAAATTTCCTTCTTTGTTATACCGCGTCCATGATATACCTAACGTATTGTATTGCTTAGAATGTAACTAGCGCAAAGCAACTTCGACAAATATGTATATTTGTATGTATAAGTCCTACTACGATAACACCGAAAGCGGGCTGAATTGCTACCAAGCCTTCATAGTCCTTTGGCAGGTACTCAGTTGTTAAGTAAAATTAAAAACGAATTGTTTGAGAGTATTAATTACCCTGATTAATATAGCGTTGATCAACACAGATCTAGATTTTGCTAATCGAATCGTGTATTAATATCAATAGGTAATGAAAGTTCACTAAACCCTTTCGCACTTCCGCGTCCGTAACTATTAACATCCTCGTTGTCACTTTTACATACGTAGGTATTCATGGCTAGCGGAGTGATATATCCAAATGCATTTGATCGGCTACTTCTTTTTCTTTTAATTCCTTACGACCAATGGTATACCGATAACGCGCTTGTGCTAGGTGGATTGTTCCCCCTTGCCCAAGTTTGGCCTTGGTCGCCCCTCAGATCTCAGATCACAAAAAGACGATCATAGCATCCCCTTTAGAGTAAAGACTAATAGATAATCGAGTCGAGGAGCGCGGGAGCGACTGAGCGGACGCAAGCCGCTCTTCAACAGAACCGGCAGCAGCAGAGGCTGGATCACAACCACCCCAAAAATCCCTTTCCGATAGGGGCCTTCGTCCACCACAAACGCGCCACAGCTATGGCAGCCACTACACCACCCCTAGGGACTGACAGTTACCGGACTACAGGCATGGGTGCGCCCGCCCTTTAGCCTGCCTCCTTCCTGCTTGTCCTTCTACTGCGCCTCCTGAGGGCTTCTTCGCCTTCCTTTTCTCATCCTGTAGACTTTCGTTCAGCGCACCGGCTTTCGTTTCTTTGCCCTTTACCCCCTCCCTCCCTTCTTTCTTTTCCTTTCGCGCCTTCTCTCTCTTTATGAAAGCAGCGAGGCACGGACCGGTGGACTGATGACCCCATTCTACCCCCGACGCCAATGCCTAACCCCCAACTACGACTCACAGTCGCCCGGTACAACGGCGAGGGTAAGCTGACTGAGGGTGGAAGAATTTAAAGTACCATTTGTTATGTTGGCATCCATCTGCTGGGATGGTGGCAGTGCTAGCAGCAGCAGCAGCGGTGGCAACGGCAGCGTCATCTGTGAGAGTCCATTCGGGCAAGCGACGAGGCCAGGCTAGCTAAGAAATAGATAGATAGACAGATCACACACAGAGAGACGAACGCCGACACACGCCGTACGCCGCACAGCATCGGCGAGACCATAGAGTCACTGGCAAGACTCGTTCAGCGGAAGACACGAGACATCAGACATGAACCATGAGGCGGCATGACCTGGTGGACTTCGGAAACGAGGAACGGCGATCAGGAAGAAACACCCACGAGCCGCTAGGCGAACTCCGAAGTGAGTAGTTGCTCTAAGCGAAGTGTAGCAGCTGTCTGGTAAAGTAAGAAGTGTACGACCGAGCAAAGGCGGCTATCGCGGCGGAGAGGGGTCACAAAGAAGACCGAAGGTGGTAGAGCTGAGTCCATCGTCTACTGTCTCGAGGTTGAAAAAATAATGCTTGTACCACGTAACCCTAGGGAAATATATCAAGCTAGGTGAGTTTGGTACTCGAGGAACAATGCTGGACTTATCATTTTAGAGCGCGTGCACATAACTAGATCAGCATTAAGGTCGGAACAGATTTAATATGCATAAGAACATTACATTGCGGTCAGAACAGGTAGGCAGGCAGGCAGGTAGGACGAAACTAATTATCTTTTCAAACCCATGTAGTATTTGTGTGCCCAGCTAACGCGTACATCGATGTACGGTGCTCTGATCAAGAAGTCCTACCGGTGACAGAAAAACACCACGTTAAAGTAATCCTTCGATTGTATATAGCAGTTGTGTAGCGAAAGGACAAACTCCTGCTTATTTCATCAAGTATGCCCCGCCTATGTACTACACCAATATCGTAATTTATGACGGAAGGAAATCGATTTTATTTAATTACGTTTGATAGACGTGTAGAAGTGGTAACGCTCTGAAATAATATAACCTGAGTCCGGATGAAAAGCTTGTCTATTTTTTTGCCAAGATCTTAGCCTGGTAACACCTAAATCAGCACCGAAGTCATAGGACCTGTGGCACTGCACAGGCCAATCTAAAATTAGGCCAGTCTGAACCTTTCCTGAGAGAGCCAATCCTCAAACAGCATTAATTTGAAAACCACCAGTCACCTATCTGTCGCGTAACGTGCAGGAACGTCAGAAACAATCAACTAACGTTGATGATGAGCATGTAAATGTCAACTCGGTAACAACAGTTTGGAACTGTAATTGCCGAGATTTGTGCATGCTTCTGGGTTAGTTGTTGTGAAAACTCGAAGCAGTCTGTGATTGTAAATTGGAATCCTCCCAGAAGATGGCCTAGTCCCGAGCCTTGTGGGCTCCACCTTGCAAATTGATCTCTGCCCTGACTATTACCGTAAGGGTTTGGGCAGGCTTCAAGCCGCCGGCTACGCTATCAATGTAAACGTGTCCTGAATGGTGAATTGCGTACTACGTGGGATTTCGACTTTTTAAAAACGTACACGTCTAGAAATATTATTATAGAGTTTTTATGTATAACAAATAAATCTCGTTATGGAGAGGGCTGCGTATACTTCGTTTTCGTTAGACTAATTTTCCTCGTTCAGGCCCAAGCGTCCAGAAATAAAGCTGTCATAACAACCATCTTTATCATAAATTCACATTGAAGCAGATTGAGAACATATCCTTTATTATTTCGATACTTTCAACTATCTTATCAACATTTCCTTTATGTATGTTACCCAAAACTTGCCAAACTTATCCGTCCTCTATGCGGCCATATGGCAACCACGCAAGCAACATTTGCCCTTTCCCGCAGACAGTTTATCGCATCGATTATTGTTCGAGGGAAAACAATATGTAAATACACATCGAATATTATCAAGTACGATAATTTTCTATGCAAATGTTCATGCTTTCGAAGATTTCGTAAGAAAATATGGTATCTGATCGATTCTACGCGTAAATTTCGACCGAATCGTCAGTGCACCAATTGGTATTTGTAGGCGTCCCTTACTGATAGGGGGATAGCAGATACCGACTAGCAACAAACTAAATAATATCAATATTGTTGAGTATTAATTGCTAAATAACGAATTTAATAGGGTACTTTCGGTCAAGTAATTCTTATATGTGAAACTCTTAAACGACCATAGTCGAAGGTGTCGTGCGAACTATCGTGGATGTCATATCGATCTCTAAGAGACGCACGTAACCGTACGAGCCAGGAGCCTGCGCTGAATCTGCACGCAGAAAAGATCTCTTTTTATCGGTATTATATCGTGTCTTTCAAATAAACAATTTAATAGAGCACATTTTTAATACAGTGAACGCTGTAAAACAGAATCTAGCAGGGATTAATTTATCGAAAACAACAAAGGGACCAGAGGCCTTTTTGGGCCTGCGCTTAGCACTGCCATTTCGTGAGCACCTATATCAGCCTCTGATTTTTTTTGGACATCAGGCTGCCACTTGTTTACGATTCTCCCCACAGGACGGATTACTACGACAGCAGTAGGTACATGTTTCGCGATTAATTCCAAATCCCTTTTCACTACAACTGGGCGCGCAAACGTTCGAACATTTGCGGGAAAACGCGACCAATACTCCATTTAATCGTGCGACGTCAACCTGAATGAACGAAAGAAGATCGAACAGGAACGAGTTACATGAGAAGAATCGAAAACAATGGACTGATACTGTACACTGTTATATCTCCATAATTATTTCATAAAATATCACTAAATAGTGATGATGATGATGATAATAATATGGAGGTAATGATTCAGGACCAAAACGAAACTCATTAGCGTTGATTCTCTATCAAGTATCCTCCTCTGTGAAGAGCTTTTATGTAAACACACGGCTAGCTTTCAGAGGGCCTTGTTCTCTGTGAATGAGCACAGAAGACACAGGGCATTAATTAAGCAGTCATCGTCAATGATGAAGCATCATCAAACTAGCATTGGTTATATAATGATTAGGGCATCATTTTGATCACACTGGAATTGAGAACGCTTTCAAGCTAACGAATCAAAGCACCGATTCTAAATTATGCCTCCGCTAGAACGTCGAATAGGTAGCGAAGTTCGTTCAGGACAAGGCTTGAAACTTGCTTCTGTCTTTACGATCAGGGCCGGCTTGATGATAAATAATTAATGTGTACATGTTGAAATCATTACAATTTTATAAAAATTCCAAAATAGTAGTTGGTCAAGCGACAAATCATATCATAGCATAAATTGGCCGTAAATCAATCTGAAAATTATCGCCGGACATAATCCGATTGATTAGAAAGGGGCTTTCAAGTCCCGATGACGAACTGGGCAGCGCACGAGCTACGTCTGGACCGCTGGGCTTACAGGGCGTGCAAATTTGTTCCGTACCTATTAGAAAAATGTCTATTTAACCTAACTCTCGGTGCATCTCAACGAAGATAACTTAAAATACGCGATTGTTGATAGTGCGCATTAGGCTCAGCACCAGCGATAACGGTTGAGAAATAGTATGTGAAGCATCTACACGTCATTCATCAAAAAAATGGAGAACATAAGCATGTGTATATAAATATGTACTTGGCTAATTTTCTATTTCACCTAAGTAGGCCATGGAAAAGCCCTATTGAGTAAACTTCGAAACTACGTGCAACTGTTCTGTAGGTTGTAGGTATATAGAATTCGATGTAAGCTATGACAAATAAAAATCATACAATACCTAACTAGATTAGCAGGGTTTTATAAATTACAACACGCCCTTGGCTGTTTTTTTAGACTGGCCTTGCAATAGTTGGAGTTGCTGCTGCAGCTTACGGTGTCCTTGCTGCCCAATCCAACGAGACAGCTATCGTTTGCGTCGTATCTGTCAACAGAGAAGTCGACATCGCACGTGTAACATTGTACGCGAGCTCCACCAAAGCTTCGACCTTCACCCTCATCTGCAACACAAATCGGTAATGTCTTGATGATCGATAAATACAAATTGATCCGTAGTGTTAGAGGTAACAGTAGAGCCCAAGGAGATTATCAGAAGTGAAATTGTCGCGGTTTATGCGGGAATGTTATTTCATCAAAAGGATAAATAGGTCAAAATATGTCTCGACGATGTGCATTTACTGGTTCGAACTTATACTAACTTGTTGTACACACTTAACAGCAGTCTAAGGAAAGCTATTCGCTGTGCATAGTTAACCCTGTCCAATTTCTGCGTACGTTTTAATTATCTCGCATGATTTGTGTTATATAATTCATGTCAATCTGTACCACTGTAAGTATCAATCCGATATGGTTGAAGCTCCTTAAGCAATAATTTGCTAGTGTTGCACTCGCCTTGACGATATCTACGTCTTAGATAATAAACCGCGAGAACTGGTAGCGAAAATATGTTCAACCTCCGTTGAAGTTCGTGATTAGCTGTGTACGTCTCATTCAGAACAACGCTCGATTTCGACACATAAAGGAAGTCGTCACTCCAGAAACACAGACAGCATACGGAACAATCAGGAAGCACAGCCACCGGCGCGTGTTATCCAGTTAGAAGGTGTTGTGGTAGACTTGCTATCGGTTAAATCGGCTAATTTCATGTAGTACGTAGTAGTCATATGTATGCTGGGCCTATGGAAGCTTAGCACTAAACTGAGAAAAAAAGCAGCATCCATGGCCGTAAGCTCGTTCTTCATCACAAGATATAAACTCGTGTTTTCCTGGAGTGCGTGAAGGGACTCTAAAAGCGGGTAGGCCGGCCCGAATAGGTGCACGTGTGACATGCAATGAGCACAATCGATTTACGTGCGATAAGATGTCATGCATGACAGGCCTCAGTGAAAAGAGCCAGAAAAACCTTCAACAGGCCTTGCATGCTGGGTATTTGACATAAGATTATTTCTAGAATACGAAAAATGTACGCTATGCAATGAACTAAATCTCTAAATAATAGCAAAAGCTAACACACTGTTTGACTCCAAAGAAGCTCATGACAGTTATAATGACGAAATGTACTTGAACCTTTTCGTCTTCTTTGCATACGAAGCCACGAAAAATGAGGTACTCATTTGAACGTTTGAGTCATGTCACTGACGTTCGAAAAAATTCGTTCTGACGTTCGAAGGAAGAAGACGATCCTCGTTGAAGTAACGTCTTTGACGATAATACACTTTCGAGTTCGATACAAAGTGTAACCGGAATCAACTGCCAATTTGCTCGCTGCCTCGACGACGTCTTTGGTAGGATTTTCTTTATAGAACTGAATTTCCGTATTTACCTTTACTCCGTTTATCACGTCTGTTGCTGGACACAGTCGATGAAACGAACAAGTTATTTCCACCTCACCCCAGTTACGGTCGATACAATATGACTGTGGACAATCGAAATAAGCTGACCTTCAAAATACCTAAAAAAAAAAACATACACGAATTATGTGAACATGTTGACTTACGTGCCTTCGCGTTGTGGCAAAGCAGAATGGGCAGCGTTTGCAAAGTAAGCAGTAATAGCTTCCACTCGGGTGCCATACCGCCAGCGCACTATTGAGTTCGCTGCTACTACCTGGACCACGATCTATCTCGTGGCTTAGGGAAGGGTGGTTTGGGCCTAGTTAGAAAGGATCCCGTTGTGCACGTTGAATTCAGCACACGGACGCCGCTAATAGGACGGTGAGCCGGTAAGGGGAGCAAGGCAGAGAGAGGAAGACAGCAAACGTTGAGGCACTCAGGGCGCAAACTACGTTTTGAAAAACACGACATTTTTAACCTTTACCTAGTTTTGTTATGGCATGCATCAAACATTGGTTACTACTCATATGTAATCTGAAAAACTCGACTTTCGACGTACAGGTTAAATTGTTGAGTAATTTTTTCTTGAGTAAATAGGTTTCAGTTGTGTAGGTCCTAATTCTCAATATTAATGGACCAAATATGTGTATTAATAAAAGTAAAAGTCGATTATTTGTGTGTAAGTAAAATTGTATGCAGCATAAACACTGTTATTTAGCAGGCCCTATCGTTTTTAGCTATCTTATGTGATTTTTCACTCCGATCAAGTTTTAAACGCATTCGACTTGCACGAAACCGATCAGCCAACTTGTCCGCAAGTTTTCCAAATCTCTGTGTAGTAAGTAACTAAGCCCACTGTGGCAGATACCATATTTAATGGCAAAAAAATTTGAGTTAAATACAAACAAGTCGCACCTTACTTAAAAAAAGCCCTGGCTAGACAGATTAACTAATTGTTGAAATAGCGCTAAGGACAATGAGTCATGAACAAAATGGATAGTCTTCAATATATGGATGCTTTCACAAATGCTTACTTTACATTATTGGTGTTAGTAACGTTAATTGTGAACACAGAAACATTCTCACAGTTCGCGCACGTATATCCAACTGCTGTGACCACGTCATTATATGTAAGGACGTAACTAGCGCACGTTAACGCGCCAGGAACAGCGTTATCAGATGCGCCTGTCAGCTTCGGTCAATTAAATGTGATCACTGACCTTATGTCTGCTTTTGCTAGTAAACAAGAATTGTATGAAGATCTTTGACATCAATGAGGTGAGAGAGCCCTTATATAGCACACTGTTATGATTTTATCAAGTTCAAGAGATAATGATAGGTGGGTCAATTCAAGTATGCCATGATTAGGTACTTCTTAATAAAAGCTTGCGTATAAAAGGATATGTCCGAAAAAATTCTCACTGGAGTAGCAAAGTCATGAAAAATCAAAAATCAATCCTGGGATATCTCAGAAACAGCGTATTGTTCTGTTCTTAAGTGACGTGCGACAAATAATTGCTGTTATTTCTAGTGTTATTATCGGCCGTGGTTATCTACTGAAGATGAGCTTCTAGCCGACGAAGGCCGCGTTCGCACTTCAGTGATTTAATCGTCTGAGAGATATAGAGATAATTAGTTATTTTGTTTAGATCGTTAACTTTTGGCATCTCATTGGATGCCATATGATCTAGACCAATCTGTTTCTTATGGGCTTTTGTTATGACATGGCCACAGATAAACATTCAAATATTATTATATACTGAAGAAAAATTCGACATATATGCTTCATTATTACCTATTGTTAAGTTCCCATTTTCCAAGGCTGTCAAGCTTGGCGTCCGCGAAGACCTAAAAAGGAACGTGCTTTATCTATATATATGTGTATCTTCCTTTAAACTAAAACTTGTTTTCGCATTTGCCTCCCTAACAGGGACAAGCCTACTACGGAACGTCAAAGTAACGTCATAGAGGATGTGTAACAAATTCGCAAATTTTGCAGAACACCTTAGCATTATTATACGCAGAGAACCAAAGGTTGGTTTAACGATTGCCGTACGCAGTGGAAATGGATCAAATTGTTCGATTACGTAAAATGGAAATTAATTAATAACCAACTTACTCTAAAAAAATTAACTTCGAATCCTATATCTAACATTATCTATCGTGCTGGGGAGTAATGCTTTCCTCCAAACATCTCTACTTGTCGTTAGCTGTAGACAGTTTACTATGAAATGTTACAGGTGGCCTGATACGTGTTGATAAAGTACATGCCTTTCGTAGCGCCTTCCATTGCTTATGCTATCTTGCCTTGCTGTTCATGTTTCCTTCATGTTTGTGTTGCTTGCGACCTACTGCACCTATAGCTACAAATTAAAAGGCTCTAGGTTATTTAAAGAAGTTAAGACAGGTGTTGTTAGATGTCTATACGTTCCTGTTTAGCTGTTTTATTTAAAGTTAGGATCAAACGGGTGGTTATAGTGGACAACTGTCGCCTCATGCTAATCAACGTTTCTCTGCAGTTGATAAAAGTATTCAGTTGGACGGCCTTATGTCGTCTACAGTATTATACCACACAGAAAACGAAGAAGGGCTCTAAAGACCACGTGCATAAAGAAATACGCACGTAAATTAGTGTCCAGTCTTATTGTTAACTATATAAATAAATATTTTTGCAGAACATAAACTATGGAAGACATGATAAATCATTCGAAATGACTTTGGAGCTCCACAAATAAACATAATATGGGATACTACTTTTCGCGTCTGTAGCAAAACGTTAGCGATTTGAAAGCGCGGTATTTGTGGTAAACGCACCTTCTTTAGCGGCAACTAGTGGCTTTATGATTGCTTTGTTTTATAATTGACTAGCAGGCAGTGCTAGGGCAAAGGTTTGGCATTATGATGGCACTTTAAATTAGGTTTCGTCACTGTGTTGACGCCTTCAAGCGCTCGATCTGGCCTCTGTATCTTGGACAAAAACTGCACAAAAAATAACAAGGGCAATGGAAACTTTTTTTTTCCTATTACTGCAAAAACAGATTGAAGTTCGGCACTGGTATAGAAAAATGATTACACCAACATTGGAGAATATCCCGGAAGACAATGAATTGAAGCTTAGCATGCCGGCCTACAGAGACAATGATTTTACTGATTTCGACGCTGATATAGAGCCAATCGAAGACGCGTCACCTTTGTCCTACTTAGGCGTAGCGTACGAGGAGCGCGTCCCTAATGTCTCAACAGACGACCCTACACAGAGACAATGTTCCTTTACCAGCAGTTCCTCGACTACAACTTCAGGTATAGTAGAGAAGTAAACAAATGATTCCTTCTAATGCCTTCTTAGGTACAAAACAGCTCGTTGTCAGCCTAATAGACCTAACGTGTTATCCAAAATATGTAGCCTAAGCGGTACATCTAAAGACTCTTTTTTTGTATATCATTGCAATCTTTGAAGTAATGGTTCGATGAGTTTTTTTTAATGGTATTCCCTAGCACTGATTGGGCAGAATGAACAGAAATAATAGCGAATTTTATTTCAATATTTATTTATTTTATTAGGTTAGCATTTAAACATATTTGTAACGGTATTTCAATACCGATGGGTCCCTGTGTCTATGAATATTTCCAGTCTGTCCCAAAATCGATTTAAATAATGATGCTGATACAACTTCGTATAGTTCAGCAAAATGTTTTTTGACCGTGTTATATTAATGTTTACTTTCTCAGGCTACCCGAGCTGATAATAGATGAGTGTCTAAGTGCACAAAAAGTGCTAGTTTCATTGGCCTTCGTGGTATTCGGAGTTTTGTGGGCGTAATAATATGAGTTTAATAGGTTACCTCGATTTGCGTATTTTAGCGAAGCTTACGTCATCCCTTGCACCAAAACCGACTGAGTGTGAAGACCGTCCCGCGTTCACAATATTCATAGATCCGATCACCTCGGACGGCAAGGATTCAAAATTCAGGGCAGCAGGAAAATTGCAGGGCGACTCAATTGCGAATAAGCCCCAAAGACACTTCAAGTTGTTTAACCTAACGGCCAGCAAGAAAATCGCGAAGGAGAACCGCGTGAGCGACTCCGCTATCCGCGACGAAAGCAGTAGTGCGGTAACTAAAGGTGAGTCATTAACGCGTGTCTGGCTTTGCAGACGAATACGCCCAGCCGTGACCCGGGCTCGCGTAGACGGCCTGTGTCCCACATCGGACACGCTCGAAGACGAAATTATATAGCAAATTTATCTAATCGTAAGTACCGTAAATGGCTCGACCCAAGTGGATTCGTTAATATGGATACGTATTTAGGTACGTTTACTTACCACGTGCGACGATGTTTCGAGTCCTTAACGTTTTGAATATGGTTGCCTTATGCGAATATAAAAGAAGATAATGTAAACTGCTGGCTATCGCGATTAAGTTATGGAGAGAAAAACGATAACCAAGGATGACAGAGGGTACTCAGATTTTTGCAGATGTTTTTGCTGACCCTTCCAACAGTCAACACTTAGGGTATGATGTCTAAGTCGTATTAAAGGGCTGAGGATATTTTGAAGGTTCGGTAGATTATCATTGTGTGTGCCACCATTACAGCAAACAAGAAGTACGAGGACTGTCTATTAACTAGATTTCCTTTGTCTTTCGGATTGTTCGTAAAGGTCGCGATGGAATCGCCGTTGCAAAGGGTCCTCTTCAGCTTTCACAAACATTACAGTCACTGCTGTCAGAAGCACAGTAGGTCCCGCAGCTTTTGAGAGGTCAGAAAAAAATGCTAAAGTAAATAATTATGCATTGTCCGTCACCTTCTTGATAATATGCCACCTAAAGCTAACCTGGTTAAGTTGACTCATAATCTATCCTAGCTTATTATTTGCTTCCATACAAAGTAAAGATACGCGTATATGGATTAGCGGTACACTGTCTTATTGATTTTAGCACTTATAACGCTGCATTTATTTCGACCCATATAGAAAAAACGACGTAAGCAGAGAAATTTCCACTAATTTATTTATTCATTCCAATCATCCGCCTGGCTTCTTCTAGAATATGCACAACAAAGCCGAGCGAATCGCACCTCTGAAACACAAGTTATTTCGTTCATATTGACTACATTAGTTACAAAAAGGCAGACAACTTCTTGCATTTAAACAACATCCGCATATAATCAACTTTGGTACAAAATGCGAATCGAAAAAAGTCATATAAATATATAGGTGCACGGTGCAAATGCGCACCTTATTGTATTGGAATAGGCAAAGAGGAACCTGTATCAGTGGGCCATTTCATGTTTTTTGACCTTGTTCACAGCTCTTCAATCTATCGTCAGGTGCATTTTGCCTAACGAATACTATTAGCCGTTACTTAAGTGTCCTTGTGTAGAGAGATAACTCATTTATTGTTCCTGGTACATTCGTGCAGATTTCAGATAGAGTCACCTGGCTATTTCGGAAACAATTTTAAGCTGATAGTTACCCAATGTATGTCACATTCAAATGCAGAACTTTAAATTGCAGCATTATCGTACACGTAAATTTACTTAACTTCGTCTGAAGTTGAGCTAGAACGAGTGCGAAGCTTACATGTGTAAAATAAATCTAATTAAGTTTAGAACGAAATAAGTTAGTGATTTAAATTTGTCGGTACAACGTTGCTGTCTCGACAAATACCGAGTACGTTTTAGCTATTGTTGATTATTTGTTCAGATGAATATAGATCTTTTTCATTGGTATAATATTTGTTATTTTTTTTCTAATCAGTACACGCATTAAGATAACTAGAGTTTTGAACGTATTTTCGCAATCGGTGCACCAAATCATTGAAAATTGATAAGAAAAACGATAACAAAAATAATAAAGAAATTACGATTCTTATAATCGGGTGTATGAATGTATTCTAATAAAAAAAAAATCATAAGTACAGCTTGTACGGAGAAAATCAGTAAATTATAATGCTTTGAATTTCTATGCCACTGCTTCTTTTTTCGCATTGTCCAGATAATGAGAAAAGCTAGGGGTGTTTTTTTTTGCTTGGCGATGTGCTGCTTCAAAAGCAAACGTAGTTCATCGTCACTAGTCTGCAATTACATATATATGGTATAACCGTAAAAATTTATTAGTATATGTGAATTTAACAATAATTTCAACTGATAATTTCAGGCGTAATTCATGCGATTTGATTCACATTTATCTATTCAGTATTGAACACCCAAAAGCTTGTCCCTGCGCTTGCCGGTATCCAGCCGGAAGAGGTTCCTCGCGAACGTAAAACTAAGTGCAAAGTAAAATCGATTTTATAAGGTCTATTTACAAATCGATTGCTTACTTAGCTATAAGAAGGAGCGATGCTTCAACAGTGCGAGTATGAAAACACTAAGATTATGTTTTGGTTATATTCAGACGATGATGATGTCTAGAGATTATGGTTTAGGTCCAAAGCCAGATGTGAACGCATTCTATTTCGTGGTGGCTACGAGCCGTCTAAAGCGATCCCTAATGACAGGAGGATGGTACCCGAAGAACACGAAACACTTAGTTCTATTCAGATATATAGAGAAATGAGAGATGACACTTCAGAAGACACTTTAACTATATTGATTATAATGAAATATTTAACAAAAAAAAAAAAAATATATATATATATATATTTTTTTTTTTTAATTAAAATATTTAGTTTTCTCTTTTGGAACGATAGACTACTTTTGTCGCGCCAAGAACGGCTGTAATGTGGGTTCCGTTTTCCAATAAATACTTGACTAAGTTTATATTAGATATAGCGGTGTAGAGTAGCTTGTTCCAATTGACCTGCATGCTGCTGGTCGCAAACATTTTCGAAAACAATATATTAGTCGGCACTTACCAGTTGCCGACAAATAAATTAGACACGACTAACAATACGTGTTTAAGCTAAAGAACCCATTAAGCACGTGGCTCCACTTACTATTAGGGAACTAGAGATGCCCTTTTTCTACTCTACCAGTGTAAACGTTTCATGCTAAGTGCGTAGGATGCAAATGCGGCAAAGCTAAATTAGGTAAGGTTAGTCGTCACTTTATTTACCGGTAGCCAATGACTGATCTGATTGTAAGATAGGCGATTCGTCAATTCTACTAACTTCACAGAGAATTCACCCGCTTACCACGTCTACAAATAATAGCTTACCCCATACGTCCATCTCCGCCTCACTTGTAGACGTGCTTTGAATAAAACGGTCATCCAAAACGCCGGTACGTATCGCACTGTACTGTTACTCATGCAATAGAAGTACGATCAATCTTCGGGCGCGCGGATGTGAACAATCTTTAAATTTTCCCGCCAAAAGCTAAGCTGCAAAAAATCGACAAGCAACGAGTCTCGGCAAACTTTATTTTGCTTCATTATTGATCTCACAATATATTTCAAACATCACTAATAAATTTTTTGATAAACACAAACTACACAGACATGCTTTAATGTATCTACTGAGTTTTGAATATTCTTTGCTATAGTAATTTGCGTTGAGGGAACATTTCAATACAGGTGAACCGAAATATAGAAAGCCGTTAAGAAAGCGGCCCACGTGCAGCTACGGAAACGTCTGTCCGAAAATTCACGGCGTGCGTTTTCAAAACTCGGTCGAATCTTTGGTCTGCTCATGTTGGTTAGGTTGGGTTGGGCCTGTACGAACCGTAATAGCTGTAGATGATGTAGCACTACCTTGTCCCACGAGAGAAAATCGAACCTGTGCGGCCTCTGATAGTTGAGGTCCAACGAAGCTCACACCACTTAATAGCAGGACTCACTGTAATCGCCAGCAATATTTGCTTCGGTAGCAAAAGTCACTTCATATATACACCTCTCTCTATATATATATACACATACGGAAGCTAAATGAAGATTTCATTACGTTTCAACGATATTGTTTGCGGGCGCACTAACAAGTATCATTGCTGAAGGTAAAGTGTATCTAATGTAACCTTCTAAGCCATAAATTGTCTCCTTTTAATAGACCAATAATTTTTTACATAGATGTAAACCCGTTTAGGTGTCACTCAAAGATACGCTACACACAAACATGTCAGCGAGATAAAATTTTGGGACGATAACAGGTCTTAAAAACGCAAAGGCTTAAAACGGTCAAAAACTACACAAAATGCAAATCGAGCAGAAGCTCTTGAAACGATCGACGCAATCTGTATTTGATATCATTATGGAATGGCTATTAATTTATGTGGTAATTTACGTGTATCGAAAATAGCTTTTTGAGCAGCGTTGCTAAATTTTCCAGATTCAAGTCTAAACTGAATTAATAATGTTCTTTTCCTTCCACGCATGTCCTCCATAAGTTCCTTAAGTTTGAGCGCACAATAACTGGCGGTAATGTAGGCCGTCGATTTTCCGATTCATCGTTTTATTGCTAGACAACAGCATATTGTGATTTGGTACTAGCACATTTGACCAGCGATATTTTCATCATGGTCTGTGTAAAGTCCGAAGCAATACATCACTTTGGATAGTTCTCAATGACGTGCGTGTTGTAATTATGCGCGTGCAACCTAAGCAATGAGTTTTTAATGCCATAAAATGCGTTTAGCTATAGTAATAATTATAGTAGCATAAAAAGTTTTGTAAATGCCGCTAACGTCTTTCTTGGGAGTGAATACGTGCCTAGTTAAGGTTGTGTTGAAAATTAGTCAATCAGATACAGATTATGAAAAACCTGCTATTCAATTATACCAGATCGTGCTTTCTACTAGCACTCTACCGATGCCACAGTACGGATGACGACTATCCCGTTTAACTGAGATCCGGTCTTGCAGAAGGACTGGATTGGGAAGCGCTGCACGCAGGCTAGTATCTCCTGCGGCAGAGAATTCCCTGGCGCACCCCGTCACCAAAATGTATTTCTCTAAACGTCGATTTTTGTTCAACTTTTTCTCAAACTCCCACAGCTGTATACAGCGAAAGTATATCTTTGTTGAGCATTAATTTCCAACCTTATCTATGTAAGATTGTAGAGTGTGATCATTCGATTAAATTTGTATAGTAATACATACAAGTAAGCTCCAAGTTACACGCGCGTACATTCAAAGTAAAACAACGAACTCACAGACCTTGATGAATTTGCCACACACAAGAATCGTATCGGATGCACGTTGAAATAATCATCTTTTTGTTGTCCAGTAGGTTCGATGTGGGAATTACCCCGTTCAGCACATGCAGGAATTGTCGCATGGCGTGTGAATATTAATATACGGGACGTGACATATTTAATGTTCCTTATGATACCTTTGTTGCGTGGCCGTAGATATGGTTCCGCGAACTAAATTTGTGCACATACCACTAACGTTTCGATGTCCTGTACGTTTATAATAGTTGAGTCTTATATGAAACTCCACAATAAATCGTTCATCTCGAGTACAATTATTATTAGACTAACTTCAACATTTTTCGTGATTCTGTATCATAGTAAAATTTGTATCTAATAGTTGCAAATAGAAAGTTATCTCCCAACACGAAAAACATTCATGCAACTTGAATGAAATAGCCTGTGCGTAGCTAAGGCTCTTAGAAACTTTATTTAAGTTTCTACCTGTTTCATAAGGGTAATACTTCAGGGGTTGTTCAGGAACGAACAGATGTTCTACTCTACGAAATTTTTCTCTGGCCGTCCAATTCTATTTCGAGCAGTTTTCGGATGAATTTTCAAATGCATATTATGTTCCACAATGAGCCAGCTTAAATTTAAGCTTGATGTACTTACAAATCACAACCGACTGATTCGATAATGTTAACCGAACTTAATAATCGAGTTTTCTGTACTATGTAGCAATATTTACAGATTAACCTCATGCCAAAACAGGCGTCAATACAGTCTTTCGCTTATACATGCTTCCGTATATTTTTGCCTTAGTTTTCTCGAGCAGATCTTGCTCGAGCTCACAACAGAACTCTCACTATTTTTGTTACCAATGCCGTCTCCAGGTCACGTGTTATCATTTACTTAGAGACACTCCGTCAGTTTTGTATGAGGAGACCGGCGCAATTTGTCAGTTGATTGATTTTTTGTCCGCTGCACGCATTTAGGTGCTAACGCGGTTCTTCAAAGCAGCGTAGCTTCTTCAAACATACTTACGGTCGCCTTGTCTCCACTAGATTTGTCTTTTCTTGTCTCAGCTGCGTTCGAATTTGCGTCATCGAATCCTTTTTTTTGCCGGTTTTAGCCGCCTCCATTCGTTCCTTCAGTCTGTCTCCAGGTTCATAATCATCATCAAATAGTACTTGGCACAAATCCTTTTCGCAAATACTGTGACAATACGGGGTATGAGACCATCGAAAGGATAAAAAACTCCTTGAGTGTTTTGTTCAAGTGGCAGAGAAAGGACGATAGACAAGGTAGTGCGTATTTTTACCTCTCATCCAAGCAATATTCAATACCTAGACACATATAGATACATTGGTTAACGCCATTACCGGTCATAAAGGTGGGCAAGCAATCAGCAGACTATTGCAAATATCGAACGAAATGCAATACATACTACTACTACTGAACATGAAGGACATTTGGTATTAGTATCAGTGATACCAACATCGAAGTTCAGCTGACTGCTGAAGGATGACGTGCGCGCGTGGTGCGTTTCGTATCACACCCCGAGGCAAGAACTTCACCAGATGGGACCACAGCTCTTTGAAATGGTTGCTTATGTTATTAAACATAGGAATACGTTTTCCCTCGCATGAACTTTCCCACGCTGAGTTTTGTCGTGCAGTCCAATCAAGTCTTTTTCAAAACACTCTTTCTCTAACAAAAAAATAACTTTCCTATAGTAACTAAATTTCAAGCTGTAATAGTACTGATAGACTTATTAACCGTATCGTAACCGACCTCTTGCTGAATTGTGTATTTCAGATCTTCCGATCTTCTAGCGTAGACTTTATTTCAAATATGCTCTCAGGAAAAAAAATCCAGTTTCGCACTTAATTACCTTACGGATTGTCTTACGGAATAACTTCCCAACATTTGTTGTTCGCTGGTAAAACTTGTTCTTGGTCTTAGTGGTCTTCATAAACGTTGACTGTAAACATCCTGAACAGCTTCGTTCATTTAAAGCGTATTTTTAATCTGATAAATTGTGAGTGCTGCAGGTGAGTCCGCCGAAAACTCCCAGCAATATTGTACCTGTACTTCTGCTACACTTCCATGCTTCCAATCAGTTTTTTTTACAAAAGTGTTCGTTTGTTCAAAAGCCAGTCCTCCATTTTCAGATAATTACACTCTGAGACGAAAGTAGAATTTAGGAAGCTTTCAATCGGAAAAACTTCGGATCC
Organism: Varroa jacobsoni; assembly: GCF_002532875.2. Classification (NCBI taxonomy): domain Eukaryota; kingdom Metazoa; phylum Arthropoda; class Arachnida; order Mesostigmata; family Varroidae; genus Varroa; species Varroa jacobsoni. Next base: position 145,278 of record NW_019213354.1, on the reverse strand, counting down.
TTTCCTCATACCTAGAATAGTTTGTTTGTGTAGCCCATCTGTGGCAGCGTCCATTTTACCTGGAATAGAAGTAGCATTAATAACGGACTATGAATGCGTAGCGTATAAATCTTACCAAGTGGCGATCACCAATGTAAGACATTTGTAAAAGCCATTCGAAATCTTCATGTATAGAAAGATTTATTTTTTCTATTGACATTAATATATGTTATAATAAGTGCGCAAGTAATCTTCTAGCATCCAGATCGAAATATCTTTGCGTCGTTAATTATAGCCGATGATTTAACTATTTGCATGATTTACAATCGTCTTGTTTTATTGGAAATATCATTCTATTCAGAAGAAACACGATCTTACCAGTGTTACGCAGCGGCAGCAACCGGCGCATCGCCAAACAGACAATGCTAAGCCAAGTCAGCGATAGCACGTCATATGTTATAGTTCCCTTTATTGCTCGCCCACAATCTCAGCCCAAAAACAGCAAAACAATACAACGAGTTCTGCATTGATTTTCCTGTACACTGAAGCTGGTGTGAAGCTCCTGTGCACCTTCTTTCTATTAGCAGACGAATATATCCGAAAGTAGCATCTATCCGAAGACAATTCGAGACGATCTACTTGTGCCATAAAGAAACTGGTGAGCAACACACTCCTAAAATATTCTTGATCTCTTCCTTCATTTTATCTAAAATTAAATTAATAAGGAATATATGGACAGCGTTGCCCGCCTGAGTGTTAACTATGAAAACTGCAATCCGTAACTGTTAGGTAAAAAAAAAAACTCATTCTTAGGAAAGAATATATCAGAAAACAACGAGTCTGACTTAAATTTCTTGGTTCTTATCTATTGTACTGCGTAATCAAGGCTTCGTTCGCAATTACGACCAACAACCTTGCACTAGGCCTACCAGAACAAAGACGGTCCGAACTTGGCATAGAGGTATTTGAACGCCGGACACTTTTCTAGCTATATTCATCACTGTAATTAATTAAATATGTGTGAATAATATTGTTAACCTGGCAATAAACTACGGTAATAACATATGATGAAAAAGCTCTATTATACGTAGCTGTTGGGTAGGGGTCTCGATGATAATGCATGGGTAACGTATTTACCTACTAAACATGTAATGGTATAATGTCCAGGTCTCGTCCGTTATGACCCCTACGTGAACGAATTCAGTATCGACCGTCGAATTTTTTTTCGGAGATTTTCTTTGAGTGCCCAGGCTGGGAGGTCCGCGGCAAACGGTGGCATCGCCAAGTCGTTTGTATGACCGACGTTTAGCCTCTTTTCAGAGAATAGTCTGTCGCTATTCCAGGTATTACTTGCGCTGGGGCAGGCTGCGAAAACCGAAGGTCGCAAAATGACGGAAATAAGCCGGAACGTATCTTTTTAATAACCGCCTAGTTAGCTTCTCAGGCCCGGTGAATGCATTTCTTCTGATATAAATTCTAATTTACGATTTACTAAAGGGCATCCGCATGGAGTTACTGCATACTAACAAGAAGGGTATCTTTATTGGATAGGATATTTCACAGATTTTGTTGACCCGGTCCCATCTGGAGAAATGGATATCTATTTTATTTTTCGCAACAACAATGCCTGGATACTTTGTTCGGACGGAAAGTCCTACTGTCTGAAGCAAGACAGTGGATCTTTCCCGACGTCTTGAGCCCGTCATAGTATCGCTACAACGGCGTTTCAAATGGTCACAGATTTGACGGTTTTTGTGTTCTAAGATGGCCCGAATCTTGATCGTGGTTGAAATTCTGAAAGAATATCAGTTTATCAAAAACCGGGTCAACAAAGAACGCAGATTGCGGTACGAACGGGTTGAGCGCATATTTTGAATGGAGTACAGTCTCAAATCATTTCAGTATTCTCGCATTGGGCAGGACGGCCAAACACGGTAACGTATGAGAAAATGAATTTGATTGACTGTACTATTCTTATTATTACTGAATGATCGTAGGCCCCATAACAATATATATTGCTGACATAAAAAAACTGTCACCAGATTCGGCACTGGATTTCGATTTACTTTAGTTGCTGTCAGGGATGTCACAGATTATGTTCAGTCTTTAATTGTTCATTATTATTTATAATGCTATCAGATGCTCTGATTACGGCTGTCGTAATTTTGTGTCGTTCACGAAATTCTACTGATTCCGAATTTGCTATGGATGAAAGCAGTGACTAGGGGCTCCTTAAACCTGCCAACGACCCTGACAGTGCTAACAGTCACAAGAGTTTGAGATTGATACCGACCTCAGCATTCGAAAAATGGGGCTCAAGCGAAACAGGACCATAGCGAATATCCCAGATAAACCAACGATCTCAAACGGCTGCAGAGACAAGGGGTCATCTTTCTCTATGACTTTGTTACGAGCTTAGTGCACTAAATGTATCAATGATTCTATATGTGGGTCTAGGAGATCTCCAAGTGTAATCTCCCTTTAGTGGTATCTTGATTGACGTTGTTTTCGATGCAGAAAACTGAAATACCTATTTTTCACGATCGTATTCCGCTACTTATAATAGCATGCGGTATCTGCTTAGCAACTTATAGGGAGGAGAAACAAACTGGGTTGCTTCTGAGGTCTGCTAATAATGAAGTGTTGTTTTCCACGCACAGTGTTTTCAATATCCATATCTGCTTACTGCCGTCTGATATTCTATCGGATTGGTTCGTTCTCGTGCCTTTGGATAGCACGACCATTGTCGTTAACACTTCAGCACTATAACGTGTGTTTCGCAGTGAAGAAAAGTGGAGAACATGTAAAGATTCGTGTGAGCTACACATATCTCTGCATTATTTTTGATTGAAGAACCGCTTGGAGTGCAGCATAGCATACCGAACCTACTGGTCATAACAAAAGAGCTTCGAGTCTGGCGTTCCATACAGAAAAAAGCTACATGCAGCTACAGAAAAGAGATAAACTCATTTTGCAGCTCGATGTAACTCATGTAAAGGTTATATCTTATGGAGATATAGGTGCAGAAGAAGAGTCACGTGTAGGTTAAATGAATTCGTTTCGATGGCGATAAATACAAACAAAAACAACTTGTTCTAGCCTGAAGAACAAATGAAAATTCAAACAACAAATATGTAATTGTCTACAATGATTTTGGTAAGAATGGCAGCTGGAGTGGTAAAAGAACATAACTACGCGCATAATTGTTACTAATTAATCTAACACATTCCTTCGCTTTAATGCACAAACGTTCATAAAGAAGGAAACATTGTTTGCCGTACATAAGCGCGACGCTTGCATCTATATTATAATTATTTTTACCATTATTAGCTACGTTCTATGCGCGAGCAATGGCGAACTCCATGCCATACGGCTGTCATACAGTTTGCCCCATGACGACGTAAACTATTTGAGACCGTTACTTGAGAGACGATTCGTAAATACGCACAGATAGATGATCAATGAAAAAAACATGTTAGCCATAACAATGTGTTGCTTAATAAATGAGTTCACATATACAATGGCAAAATAAGTTGGTGCTTATAACGGATAACCTGTTAACCATTTGTGCACGGCGAATCCGTACGCTATGTTTTTTTTACATGAGTATGATGGTTGTGTTGTCTCGCAGACCAGTTAGCTAAGTCAAAACTCAGGGCTAACTTTTAGACTTACCTGAATCACACCGGCAAACCAACGCATTTTTTGTAGTTCTATTACAAGTATATCTGCATGTATAGAGATGGCCTGGAAAACGCCTCTGCTTCCTACGTGCACTGCATACGAGACATCTGTAGAGACCTGTTCTTTTAATTTTGAAGTCAGCTTGAATGAGTTGGCTAGCGCTTTACAAAAGGCGCAGCAGTTATTGCCTTGCTTGGGAACGTCTAATCCGCCTACTCGAGCGCAGTGGATTACCCATTAACCCACCCGGGACAAGTTATCGCGTCTTCAATAGATGCCTATCTGCGAAAGAATGCTTTTGCAGGCGATATTTGGGTGAAACTAAGAATAAACATACAAGAAAATTGTATCCGATAACAGTTGTTTTAGAGCTATATATGAACAAGTTACTGAGAAACCCAGTTATGGCTAACTGACGTAGCTTGCCTAATAAACACATTTGAACGAGGATCACTGTAATCAGCATATGTATTTGATTTTTTTAATGCAATTTTTGGCATCTGCTAGGTAGTACGTAAACAAGCTGACAAACGAGGGCTATGATATTATAGATTAGGTTTGAACTTCCCATGTTCTTCGATGTCGTTCATGTTCCAGTGATAGGTCAGTGGGTATCGTATATGCCCGCTAATTTGAGAAATACAGAGTGGTGAAGATTCTATACAGAGTACAGACACATTTCGCTCCGTGCCAGCTGCTGGACATTTTACTATGTCCATGATTGAACTCAAAACATTTGGAACTTACTATGTTAGGGAATGTTGAACTTGACTGAATGAATGAGTACAAGACTCTAAAACCCAAAATAAGTACAGATGAATCAGAACATTGTCGCCATAAATCACACCTATGGAAGCAACTATGAGTTTTAATGCGTTTCTCTCTCTCTTTCTAAGCAAACAACTCAAAGATGGTGTCCTGACGAATACGCTCTATACGTGTTTAGCAGCGTCAACATGCTTTCATTATGCTTTGACAATGACATAAATTTAGCAGTTATCATTACGGCACTCACTAACTTGAAAATTCTAGGATAAGTCGTACCCGCCACAATAAAATCAACTTTAAGACGCAAGTAATATCGATGGTCAACATTATTTACCATTGTTCTGAATCCTCTCTCGACAAGCCTAAGACCCTCGATTTGAAGTATTGTCGTAAAAATCTTGACAAAACAACAAAAAACTATCTCCAAACCAGAACTATTACTACTAGCAGCTAGTTAGCTGCTGTCCTACAATAATGAGTACCTACACCTTTAGCGTAACGTCGCTAATATATTTACTGGAACGTACGTTGCGTGGCTAGTCTTCTATCTGCAATGTTCGTTAAAATACGAACGGGTTATAAATTTAGCGGAAAATTAAGGCCAGCAATTCTAGAATGAAGCACCAGTAGGACGAATAGAAGGATTCTACATGGAATATGTTCAGATCATGTCGTCTTGATAAGACAAATAATTATACACACAATTTCTCAAGAGTATCATAAATAAACAATGGTATTATATACTAAACGAAAAGTGCGATTATATAAAGAAAAATACAATTCATATCGTTTTCTAGACTTATAGACCATGTTTTCGTTCACGCAGAGAAGATTAAAAAGCTTAGTTATTTTTTTCCTTTTGTAATACACATTAAAACAATGGCCAGTAACACTTTTGATCTCGATACTACGATTAATTCGTTATGATTTGCCGATTGACACAGCCCCATCGGGGGAAAGGTTGGTACAAAATAGAATAGCCTTGACTGATATGACTGAGCAAAACAGCGACTTTTGAGCGCCGCAGAACTTGATGGTGCTGGCCGTTTCATAACACTGCTGTAAGCTTGTACATGAGGTTACGCTGCTACATCCAGCTATCATCCGCGGATTGGGTTCTCAATTCGTTTAAATATAACCCCGCATAAAACGCACTATTTTTTTGGCGAAGTGTTTCGAAAATCATACAAAAGATATAACAAAATACGAAATACACTACAGTACACAAATATAGTATACTAATGAACTAAATAAAATGGAAAAAAATAGTTAAAAAACAGAATCGATATTACAACATCAGAGTAAACGAAGCTTTCGAGCGTTAGGTTGTATTCATCATCGAAGCAGGCCAGTAACTACGTCAAGCATTGATTCAACACCCTTTTATGGCTTTTGGTCCTGGAACCGAAGCAGTGGAAAATATTATATTGAAATATGTTGCGACACAGCATCCTAGTCAACTCGATTAGAATGGAAAATGAATGGGAACAGCGTTTTTTCAACTCTGAAGTTCAAAGGTTGCCCTCTACATGGAACTGTATGTAGCGACACCTTTCTGATTTCGCACCCTGTCAGCATTTTTCAAGTTACTCCAATACACGAAGCTATGCCGCCATGATCATATATATATTATGTATATCACGTCACGTGTTTATTCGTGTTTCAGTTTCATTAGATGTTCTCTTAAGCAATTAACGGTTTCTTTTAGAAATCCAGTTTCTAAATGGCTCCTGATATTTATCCAAACTTTCTTTATCAAGTTAGAGGTATATAATAAGACGGTCGCTTTCTTGCTGCGAATAACTGTAACATTTTTGTTACGGCTATTCCAAACATCTGCTAGACTTGTGAATACGTGAACTCATTAATAAAACTTAACAGCTACTGACAATTTTTAAAATTACGTTTTATTCCACAAATAACAGTTACACAACTGGACTAATAGTAGTCATATTTAGGATAATACTCTGCAGACTGGCCTATAGGACACGTGATTCGTGTATGGTGCCGTTTGTATCACACGTTTGTCCTAAATTATTTGAACACGTTACGAAACTTAGTTGTTGTAAATCCGCTAGAAAACAGGTGTATCGTGTGGCCATAGCTAATCGGTTTCGGTATCGAAATATGTTTCAACATATTCGAAATATTCTGCAACACACAAGTTTGCTAGTTTTACGCGATCAGATCAAATGTATTGTTTTTAATTTGAGTGGCACGCTTTTCTTCATGCACGGAACAATGCACAAAGTTACAAAGCAACGTAATGAGTGTTGACACAATGCAGTCAAAATGAATTAGATGTAATATTAAGAACATTCAAACGGCAAATCATATGGCACTACTCAGAGTTTCAGATTCTGCAGCATTAATGATTATTAATTAGAGATGACAAGGCCTTGTCAGCAAAATCAACTGAAATCTACAGAACTGAGCTCGATGCGATGGATTCTTCCCATTTTTGCCTTAAAGATGTTCTTGTTTGACGTACAACGTGGAAACATGGCATCGACAGATTTAGGGAGACGCTCAGGGATCAAACATATTAAGCGCATCGTATTCAATTACACATCTCTAATAATAAATAACTAATAATTAAAAAAAAAGGGAAAAAAGTGCAAAAATCAGTAATTTTACCTGTTCAACAGGCTTTTTTGAGACAGCGTATGCTACTGATACGCTCTTTAAAACATCTTTGTAGTCATTCTCAACTGTTGTTCCTTTTACAACATACATTGAGAATACTGTTTAACACTCTTTTTTAAAAAACACATTTTTTCCCATGGTGGAAAGCTTCTGGGGCTCATTTATTTCCGTGTAGCATGCCATTTAAGTTCGCTTGAAAAAGCCCTCGCATCGATCAGTCACTGCTTTACGGGACACACTGTGATTTTTGCCTCATTCTGGAATTATTCAAAAAGCGCTGTGAGCCGTTTCATTAGAGAGGGAAACGTACTCTGGAAGACCTTGACCACGTTAAATCCGTTTCTGTTCCTGCGTGCCCTTATGTGTAACATCTTCGTGTGATTGTCTGTCTACGAAAGTACGTTTTCATAGACGGTGTTTGTAAAAACGTAACAGAAAAAAGCAAAATCACTGCCGTTGGGGTACCATACCGATGTTTTTGGGGACTGCCGGCCTTGCACTGTTCTCTGCAGGACTCGTTGGCTGTTTTCAGAAGAGCGTTAGCTCTGTTTTGCGAACCTCCACGATGACTGCTAAGTCTGATGAAAGGCCCAAACTTGTAGTATTCGATCTCGGTAAGGACTCAAGCTTTCATTTAGCTTTGACTTACGCAAAAAAATCTAAGTTAAAAGGATATGTGGTTCAAACGTTTTGAAGTCCTTAGGAAAGAAAGGCAGGAATATTATGGCCGCATCATACACACTAGTTGTGCCGGATGTAAACTTTACCATAAATCGATACGCAAATTTCGTTTAGTTAGCCCCGAAAGCTAGTTTGGTTTGCCTTCTGGGCGTAAATACTGTGTTCATTAATCAGGTAGTTTATAATATTTTTTAAAAAGTTTACACAAGTGCTTTCAGAAACAGGCACCAGTGATTCACTAAGCTGAAAAATACACAGTGTTGGTTATTCTCACATAATATATCGGATTTATGTTTTTTGAAGATAAACGTACATTAGATTAGAAACACTCTAGTTTTGCTGCAAAAAAGTTTAAATTGCATGATAATTATTAGGGTTTTCATATGATTGAGCAATAACTGCGTCCGAAGTTGACTAAAATCTTATTTTCTTTTTTAAACATTTTTTTAAATTAAATTAAAATATAAAAAATGTAAAATTTATTTTCAGTACATGCGCTCTAAATACTAATGTATGTTGATCGAGGCAAATATTATGCCGATATAGAGAGTAATAAGCAATGTTCCATACGATTAAACTATTTTATCTACACCTACTGATCCTGAATTTTTTCGTTAGGTTGTTAGAACGTAATCTAGACAATGTGGTTTCGAATAAATAAATTGAATCGAGTCAGATGTCTCCGACCCCACAAACTCCAATGACTGCCATGTCTTATATTAGAGATAACAAATCATTTATATCGTTACATATCTAATACTCATACCTTCCAATCACGCATAGCTAATTATTAACTTCGACAACTTTTTCAGATTATACTCTTTGGCCGCAGCACGTTGACACCACAGTACATCCACCGCTCCGGAAAGACAAGTATGATTCTATTCCAGTGTTGCCCACTATGCTTTGCGTTCGCCTATCAGAATGACAATCGGGATGATGTACGGGCAACGTCGCAAACTCGAACCTTTAGGATCTCCCGTTATATTCCGACAAAGCCCGTACAAATAAGCGCAGCTTAATACATTCCTATTTGGTAATAAAGTTAGCTATTGTAGTTATAAAGATACTTAAAAATAGTTAATTTTATATGTAATTCATAAATTAGATTTTTTAAGCAGGAGCAGAGCCGCTAGAAGCGCACCTTCATAATTGGATGTTTTTTCCCCAAAAAAAATGGCTATAATATAAAAGTAGCTAATTGAAAATTCAGTTGATACGTAATTCACTGCAATAACTATTTCACTTTAACTATAAAATTTGACGGTGCATTTCTCTTCTTCCAGTCCATGAGGTCTTATTAAGCGGTGTAAAATTTTTCAGACTTGGGAACGTGTTCGACTCGTACGGTCAGGCTGTCAAACCTTTTCCAGAAGTAAGTGTGACTCGAGGCTTACAGTCTCTCGAGAATTACAACGTTTACGTTTTTCGAGGATTATTACGACCAAATGAAAAATCATGAAGAAAATTATATGATCACAACTAGGTCCCCGAACCTGATCGGTTCCCATTGTTTTGGTCTGTATAATTTTGTTGATGGTCGGATCATATAGGGTCACTCTCAATCGCACAGACGAAACGAGGAAAATTTAGCGAAGCTTTAATGGTTCTGGTATAGGTGAAAATTTTTTGCTGAGACGGTATTTGCTTGGTTGAAGTTATTAAAATATGAGATTATATGATCTGTTCCTTACAAAAAAGGAGGATACAGCAGATTTGAAATTCGGAGGCGAAATAATAGTGTAATCAATACAGCACATTTTAATTCATAACAAGTTTTACCGATTTTTCTTACGTATTGCTGAGTTTAGCATGCAGCACTTGATTTTACTGATTTAATTTAAGAACAACATGCAGTCTAGCTAAACTGGGTAATTTCGAAGAACTACTGTAGAATGGCTGCAGTGCCTACTGAACCTCGAGTATTTTCCAGACCGATAACGGCATTTCATTTTAAACAACTTAGATGGCGCAAATGTTTGTAGTGATCGAGTCTGTAGAATAAATTCATTCATACGAAATGATGGCTGATGTATGACATAGAAAACTAATTTTAAGCCAAAAATTTTACGCATTATTATTTTGCCTGTAAACGAGGCTTTTTCTGCAATAACACACTTCCCAATATCAGTCTATGCGACTAAATCTATCTATGCGATTACCTCAATCTATGTGAAAGTTTAAGTACAGTCAGACAAACTTTGATAAGCCTTAACCATATATATACAAAACCCTCCAGTTTTGTCCATATTTTATTAATACTCTTAGTGCCCTTAAAAATTTTTCAGCAATTAAGCAAAATTCGTTACTTCGAAATTCTTACAGGCAGTTAGCTGACAAGATGTGAGTAAATCAAAATGAAAATTCAATGGTATGCCAGTGGAAAATTGCTTCGATTGAATAACTGAAAATCTAAATTTTCGAATACCTCTTTCACTGTCGTAATGACCAAATGTCTTGATGATTTCTACCATGTTTATTTAAGGTTCCGACACTGTTGGAATACTTGCGTTCCGAAGGGTACCAGATAGCTGCAGCCTCTCGGACAGATGCACCGCCCGTTGCCAATGAGTTAATTAAGCTCCTTGATTGGGATCATTACTTTGATTATCGCGAGATTTATCCCGGATGCAAGAAAACACATTTCATGCGGTCAGTTTACGTTTCATAATGACTCTATTTCGAAAAGACAAACTGAAAACCATTGAGTAGAAATATTCTACATTTCAATGAAAATATCTTATTGCCCTCGATTGCAGGGCTGATCTTAACTCTAAGCTATCCTGACTTGTAAACCCTGAATAGCCAATTGCTTGAAAATTTACCTTCTGATATGAATATCATATAGGTAAAATAACACACAGGTCATTGATGTTATGATTTGAACTTACCTTTGTCGTTTAATAACTAGTTAATGACCGATTAGCTTAATATTCATATAATGCTATTTTGTATCGATGTATATATTTCAAAAATAATGACCACGTTCATTAAGTTATTCTCGGTTTTCAAATGAATAATTCAAATTCTGTTCTATACTGTGCTAACGATTCCATTAAAGGCTTGTAACGTTATGAACCTCGGAAGTACAGACAAAAATGTGACAATTAAAAATACAACTTATCCTATGCTTCAGCTCGGTAAACCGTTCTCATGAAAGATAAAAACATGTTTCTATTTTACTCTGATTTTCGGTAGCAGATTTCAGAAATCATCCGGAATTACATTCACGGATATGATTTTTTTCGACGACGAGATGAGGAACATCCGGGACGTATCACAGCTCGGCGTAACAGCGATCTATGTCCGCTCAGAAGGAATGACAAGGCGTCTGTTCGACCAGGGACTAGCGCAGTGGCGGAAGGAGAACGTCAAGAGTTAAGCGTTTTCTCGTGAACAAGTTCTATGTCTTGTCAAGTTAAGTTTGCATAATACAGGAACAGAAATAATCCGCGATTATGATTTCCGATAGTTCTAGATATTTTAGTAAGGATCCTTGCATCCGCCATTCACCTGGTGCAATCTAGGACCTAAGCATAATACGTTATTGATGAATATATAACAGAAAACTACGTGCTGTACGTAAATGTGCTAAATTATGGAAATTGCTTCGTTTTTTTTTGAGATTAGGTCCATATGATTATTTATGTATATTACGGTTTTGCGATAGATTGTTTTGACTTAATAGAATATCAGAAAACTTAGTACTCGTAGATTTTTATAAAATGTTCATGGGATATGTGTCAATGAAAATTAGATTAAATAATTGAGGAAAGTAGCATTACGCAGCACGAAGAACTGCGAACGCTCCAAGCGGCCGAGAATCAATAAACTTTTTTGTGAGTTTTGCGAAACGGCTCGCAAATGAACTGGAAGGCTCAATGTTAATTATGACTCGCTTTGCTTGAATGTTCAAGGGCATGTTATTGATCTACAGCCAGAGAGGTATTAGCTCGGACCTCCTTTATGACCACATGAACTAACTGTTTTATATACGGCACCGTGGCTGTTTTACGTGGATACCGCGTGCCCTTTACAGCCAAACACGTTGGTTACCACCCTGTCACGGGGACACGCGCACATGAGCTGACGAAGCTTAAGTTCTGTCAGTTAAGTGGGATAAGAAGTCGACTTTTTTTATCATTACAAATGCTAAAAAAAATCCCCCTTAGCACGATAGCGGAAACGACCATATCGTAACCATGTGCAAAGCGTAGGGCATCAAATGCCACGCACGAAACTACACCTGGCGGCGGCCGTAACCACTGCCATAAACGACATATCTTGCACTCTCCATTCATAAATGATACATAACAGGTATTGCAAGTCCACTAGTTACTGATGCAATAGGCTGACAGCCAGAATATTGGCAGATTGTGATTCGCATCGGGGCGTGCACTCCGCAACGTAAACCTGCTCGTCGTGAATGTTGGTGGGAAACTGAAGTAATACTTCACGGACGAGATCTGGGGTGATTATGTATGAAGGGCGTACTCTCGAATTAAAAACTTTATTAATAGAGTACAAATTCTAAACATAAAAGATAAGAACAAGTTATCGAGGAATGCAGCTGTTGTAAATTAATCTAGTTCAACTGATAAAACATTTGATACAAGCGTAGCTGCGAATAGCAGTATGCACTAGGATGTAGCTGAATACACAAGATTATTGGAATTGTCTTACAGATCAACTAAGACCGCTCGGAAATGTGTACTCTCCTGAAATTAACATTAAAATAAAATGAATTTGAAAATCTTGAGTCTGGCCCCTATTTGACATGTCGTAATATTGGAGAAAGCTTGCACGGCTTTTATAAGCATAAATATAGGAAGTAATACAAGTAAACTTTTAAAAGAACGACTACTTAAATATATGCACTCAAAAGATTTCTTTGTCTTTGTTTTGTATACATCAATACCGTTTGCCGTAACTTAAATTACATTAGCAATATAATGTTTGCCTCATTGTATGTATATTTTCAATTTCATGGTCATTGGTACTAATAATACTAGTAATTATTATTATTTATAATTTGATATATGTATTTACGCCTGAACAAATTTCATAAATAAAATTTGGTTATTTTTATTTTTTGCTTGCTTCACTGGCAAAGCAATTTTTATTGAAACTAGACTTGAATTGTCAATGTCAAGCATCTTAGGATTATATAGGGAATGCAATTCGATTAAATACTCATGGTTTTTTGCTGTTAGTTTCGAACTAATTACAAACAGAGCAGGCGTTTATGAAATCAACAATGTGGCCCGCTTCAAAGATATTATAAAAAGAAGACCCTTTTTAATACCCTGAGATGTAGTATGTGTATTGATATTTGGCACTCGATTTTTTCGATAGACATGTCCCGCCGAATACATGTATCAAACTATCAATAACATAACTAGGTTTATTTTTAAACCAAGGTCTTCGACTCTCTGTCGCGCTTCTAGATTGTATAATAATTACAATCAAATCTTTTGATCAACGAAACTCAGCTCGGTCTAATTATGAATACACGAAATAGGATATTGTTATACGCTTTTGAACTAGCGATTTCAGGAATTACAGCTTCGTTCTATAAACTCTCACCGTTTTCAAGTAGAGGTATATTGAGTCAGATGCATCCTTCAGGAGCTATCGACAAGGTAGACATCCAGAGAGCGTTTCCTTTATTGGTTCCTATTGCAGTTTTGTACATGCAGACCACAGTTATTCAATGGCAAGTTCTGTTCGAATTGTTACGTTAGATGCAAACGAGACTTTTTGACAGATCGTTTTATAATAGCATACGACCAACTTTAAGTAAAATGAGAATGAATCTATCGCCTCATCAGAGTTCGTTTTTTATTTAATTTATCATGTTATTTAATAAAAAAAAATAAAAACTACACGCTATTCATTATTTGGTGTTCAGTTCATGCAGTGATGACCCGCTGTGCCTTGGATGCCACTGGAAATGTGCCAAAACGGACATCGTGCTCAATGTAAACACATATGTCGTCGTCGTCATTAGGGATCGCTCGGCTAACACAATATTCGCTGCCGCCGCTGCTCATGCCGATATCCGAGTAGCGCTTATTGTACTCCAAAAACACTAATACACGATAAACGCGTTTGAAGCCACAGCTTGAGTAATGGGGCGATCCTCCCATTCCCTTTAAAGAAATTATTGCAGGGGATCTGGTCCAGTCCAATTTATTGGCCACCCGGCCTGGGAAAAGAGAGAGGCCAATGAAGAAAAAAGAAGCGTACCACGTGAGCTGTCGCGGGACTGCATGTGTGGGATGAAGAAGAAATACATTGATAGAATGAACCATATTAGTGAACACTGTTAGCTGGCTACCACTTACTGGGTTTGCTTGAAAATCCTGAAATCTGAATTTCAAATCTAGTCTTATTGTTTCAACTTTCCTATTATAAGCAAAGATTTACTTGTAATTTAGATAACTCAAGCTTGCTTTATTTGTCGACGATATGTTGAGGTACTCTTTTGTTGTCTATATAAACCTCAACCAAGATTCCAATTTCAAATCCCTAAAAATAAGCGCTTGCTCTTCTATAGAGGACGTAATTGAAAAAAAATCATTTATTTGGCTTTAAATAGCAGTACTTCTTAACTAAAATTGCTGTAACCGGCATTCACCAATGTTCCAATCAGCACAATTACAGATACTGCGGTATTTTACGGCTATCTTTGCCTAGACAGTTCTTCTCCGCACCGTTTGCGCAAAATGAAAAAAACGCGCAACAAAAATTGTCAAAATTTACTCATTGCCTAATCTCCATCAATTACAAAATTTTGACGTACATACGTAAACGGAGCTGTTATACGTTAACGAACTACAATGTAGAGACGTTCAGAGTCAGTCTGCTCACAGTGTATGCCCATGTACTTATACAGTACTTAAATTACTGTAATTTAGGTGCCTATGTAGTCATATGTATTGGTACGTTTACACATATACTGATCTAAAAATTGGGACAGCTATGCAACGAAAACATTATCAAGAACTCACGTTGAATTACATGAAGCGGTGGTTTAGAACGCAATACTGTTAGTATCGGAAACGTTTATTTCCTTCGACGTTTTTGGTTGGCTACTTCTACGGCCTCAAAGCCCAGCATAGGCTGGGCGCAAACATTCTCGATAGGCACTATGTGACGAGTCACAGATTCGCTTTTCAGGAACCGCATTCTGCCATGTAAAGTGAAGGATCGTAATTTACGCATGATCTGAACATGTACCTACATCCAAAAAGACACACCTATTATACCTTCAGTTATGAGTAAATCGTCAATAACCTGCTGTTCATTGCAACGAGTAAAGCTAAAAGAACTTTCAGAGCGAAATAACAGGACCTGGTGACGCAATGACAGTGCGTGTCAATTTAAATTATAAATATTTGTCGATATCTTTATCCCGTGCCGTATATTTCATAGTATCTGTTGTAGGCAAGAAAAATAAGTTTTCAATTTAAGAGGAGGTTAGTTGCGCATGAAGAGATAATAGCCGAACTTCTTCTGAGTTTCGATAACAACTTGCCGTTTACCGCAATAGCTGTAAGTTGATAATGTAAATCAATTTAGAAGGGGCGTTCTTCCAGTAGGCCTGATTTCGGCTGAAGGCGTTCGTGAGACCGTTGGCGATAAGTCGAAAGAAACATAGACTGAGATCGAACGCTATGTAAACGATTAAATATAATCTTAAAAAACACGTTACGCCTTCCCTAACAAAAAGGTCGTTTGAAATATTCAGACCTTCCGTATATGCGTATATATGGAGCATTTTCAAATTTTGTGTGACCTGTAATTATCATAGTGACGACGGGTACAACTTCAGTAAATAGCTATGACTCTGAGGAACCTTTGCACATCGCTCCTGCGTATACATCTTATGCTCGTCAACACCATTAGATTCCCGGAACGAAATACAATTCAACTTTTTGCTAGTATTTATAAAATTATTTCTAATTGGACGTTCTCACATTTGGAGGCTAAATAAGGCCTATCTGGATGATTGGTTTGATATTTGATTTAATCAAATTAAGTTGAGGGTTGCTTGTTGATTACTTATTGACAAAAAGCATGTAGTTACCAGGTAAATCAACATAGGCCAAAATGGGTACTATATCTTGGGGGGCAAGAGCCGCCTAAGTTTCCTCTAGCTTATTGACTATGGAGCCCTAAATTGAGCAGCGTATACGTCCCACTTACAAACAAACTACTATACTATAATAAATTAACACAAAAAAAAACTACAGTTTGACATCTGCCGTTAAGGGACAGATGATTTCAAGGTTTTAGAGTAGAAGCTCATTTTGGCCCACCCTTCCCTATCCGTTCTGATGTTTGTGACTTATAAATCTGCTTATGTATACACTTGCAGGAAAAAAGTTCATATGAATGCAGCGTTGAATTCAACTCCCTAGTTTACTGTTATTACTAACAATGTGCACAAAGTAAGCTAGTCTTACAAACGTCAGTATCGGTGTGTGTTTATATATAACAGAAATACAAGCAATTAACGCATTTAGTTTTCAATTAAGTGTTCAGAAAACGGAAGAAAACGGAAACATAGAAGCTATAGTCGAACATGTTTGGCTGCTTTCAACGACTCCGCAGCACATAAATTTTTTGTTTGTTATGCATAGGGTGCTGGTCTGTGGTTATTATCTTGAACTATTTGTAATATCTGGTATTTTTTAAATACATTTTTCTGTGACTGATAAGTGAAAGTAGGAAAAAATATACCAAGCTATAATAATACATTAGTGAATAAAGTGTGCCACAAAATGATAAGAATTAAAAAAAAAAAATTGTTTAAGCACATACATCCATTTCGGAATGGTGTTTAGACTAACGAGCGGAACCCTATGAAAAGAACATTGCAACCCCCATATATGTCTATAATTTCATTAATACATTTATGTCAAGGCTCGTACGTGGTCCCTCTTTCCGTTTTTCAATCACAATAGCAGAAGAAGCGATCCTGCCACTTAAGTGTACCCTACGACGCTTAGAAAAAGAAGAAAATTGTATAATAGAATTTGTGATGAAGATCCTTGTTGACGGGAGTTGTGACCGCTTCGATGGTATCAAGCCCCTTTGCCGCTTAGCCTCTTAGGACCAGCAGTGGGTTGGAACTACCGACAGCAAATGTAAATTGTGTCCGTGCTCTTTTCACGAATCATTTTCTTTTCCACTTCCTCAAGCTAATTGGCTTAAGCTGACCGCTAGTCGTTTAATTCCCTGCCGTCACTAATTTTTGTAGAAGCACGCTATTGAACTAAATTACTAACCGGTTCAGGGGCAGACACAGGGATCAGGCTGAGCGAAGAATCGTAAGGTTCGAAAAAACCTAGACGAGTTCAGTCTATATAGCGACATTAAATGAACGTCAATCGGCTACTTGAATATATTGGGTTATAAACTATTACAAATGCCTGCTAGATGAGATTGTAATAAATATTATTATGAAGTTCTAGTTAGAAAACACCGTAAAGAGAAATTCGACTTTTCGATTCATATGCAAAACCCTAACACGCGATATAGGGGTATTTGGTTAGCTTATCTTGTAAGAGTTCATCATTACTCGCATTTGTAGTTGCACTATAATATATCTTTATTCACATTAATTTCTTTTAGGGTAGCCCTGGTGATAGCATTGTGCAGTTGGAGAACTAAGGATCTCAGCATGACAACGCTTACCTTACTTACAACGCTTACTTGGGCTGGAACAATCGTCATTCAGCGCCTTCCAAACGCCTCACCACCCCGCATTACGTACGTGTACAACGCCTATCCAGCCTTCAACAATAGAATCGAAAAGGGATGATCGCACTTACGGATCAGCTTGTGATCCTAGCTATGTCGCGGCGAAAAAAAAACCAAAACTATTTGCTGAAATCAAGTTTCAACTCTGCTCATTATCATCGCAGTAGCCCTTCAAGTAGTGCCTGTTACGACGTAATAGTCATGCGACAATTTCACATTATTTTTCCTAGTTGGTTCGGGATTATCCGACACTGTGGCCCCACAGAACAATCCTGCGATGTTCCATCACTTGTAAACCATCTAGTGCTTTACAAATAGCGCATGACTAGTAGCACCACTTCATAGAAATATGAAGCGAATTGGCCTAATTTTCTTACATTTCTTAAAATCAGATGCCTAAATATTAGACCACTGTCGTAGCACGGCGATGCTATAAATGAAGCCTCGTGCCAAATTGATTATATGCTAAGAAGAAAAAACGGGGCAGTCATCTGTAATATCGAAAGTAAAATTATTAAACGTAAAGCATACGAAATTTATTATTTGATAAAATATCAGGGTGCCTCCAACCTCGGTTAGCATAAGGGCTGTATACGTTGGTGCCTTTCGGCGTGCGGGTGGGAATCTGTCGTTTATATATATATTTATTTATATGTAGTACACATGTTAGTAGATGTATTTAGTCCAATAGAAATTCGCTGAAAAATATGCACGTGTACACGTTTTATTTTTGTATAAATTTTTATGTGATGCCGATGTAAGACCGTTTCATTGCTTAGCAACGCCGCGCAAAAAAAAGCAACATTTTTTTATGAACAATCACAGTCATGACTTACTTGGTAGTTTTCTGGTATACTCGTCGATTACGGTCGTTAAATAAAACTGAATTTAATTTCATATTTACCATGTACACATTTATGCAAAAGGAGTCCGGTCTAACAAAAAATATATCCTCATGACAAATTATGTTGGCTTTTTATCAAATAGATTTTCCGTAGATATTGTAGAGATGAGCATATAGCAAGTTCCGTTGACGACGTAGATGCTTCTACTGATGTGTATACAACACGAGATCAAAAGTTTATAATCCGCTAAAGATCACATCTACATCGATATTTTGAGCTGTTAAGTAGCCAATCTATAATTTTTTCCTAAAAAGAATGTATGTCATCTGGTAGATATTTTAGTGTGTCTAATATATAGCGCAATTTAAATGAGTCTAACTGGTATCTTCTAAAATTGTTACTATCCAACATGGTAATACCTAATTTGCTAAAGGACGAAATATTCAGCCTGAAATCCGCGCGTTGTGTGGAACTGTGCGATTTCCCGCATTATTTCTTATAAATATACATGTTCCTTTTCACAACGTGTCTAAAATTTGCTGCTTTCGTTCTGTACAAATGAATTCAATAAATAAGTACCGCATTATAGTATGCCCGTGGGCATATTTTAACTAGGTTACAATACTAAATTACATTGCGTAATTTTCTGCTCAGCCCCTAAATGTAGGATTTTTATGGTAAAATAGCTCTGGTTAATTTATCAAAAGCATTATGGGGATATTGATTTTAGAGTCCAACATAGAGATACTCATGGCGGACTTTGAGGTTTGGGCAACTCTCCATGACAATCTGCAAAATCTCGGGGTCGCCAAGGGTGAGGTAACGAAGATTTTTCCATGACGATATCAGCTTGAAAAGTCCATCAATAGCTTGATCCGCAGAGGCTTGACTAAAGTACAAGCCTATAAAAAAATTGTGAAAAAAACGCATACGACAATATATTTTATTCTAGAATGCAGCGTACCTGCATTAAACTAATTACGAAACTATCTAGTTTAAGCCGTTAATCTAACCATTACTTAAACCATGAGGCCAAAGACAGGCTCTCATATTCACTCAACCTAGTAGATCAGATTAAACAACTTGAATCAGAGAAGAAATCTGTCTTGGAACCTCCATCACTTATACAACACTGACCGGCTTTATCGACCTAGATAATACTCAAACCTGATAATGCTGCGTCAATTTGCGATGTTACGAAATAGTTACACGGGTTTCTGTGACGTGACTGTAAATAAAGAAAAGTGTCGTGTCCTATCGTTTTCAATCTAAAATGCACTTTTGTATCACATAAACCCTTACCTGCCATAAAGAGCTTACTAAGAGGGTTGATTTTTACAATTTCGTCGACCAACTTCGTTAGTTCATCTTCTGCTTCTTTGAACTCCACGATAAATTTTTCCAAACCTTCAGACCCTATAATAAAATAGTGCGATATGAATTGGACTTAGCGAAAATTTACTTTAAAGCTAATCCAGATTCTCCACAGCTTTTATAACTGAAGCAATTATAAAAGTACTAAATAATGTTCATCAAAAAATAGTACCCATTAAAGAAGATATTATACCAGACCGTAAAGTATGTTAAGTAGATCAAGTGAAGCCTGCTGTGCTGGGTAGCATCTTGGCGGAATGAAGCGGAATCGTTGAAGTTGCTCAAATGAACAAAGACGAACCTATTAGCGGGATCATTAACGGAGAAGAGTGTAGGCCGGAAAAAAATAAACGTCATTCAATATTGTTTTGTTAGTTTTTATTCGTCGCACATTTTTTTTTTTTTCGCAACAAGTTTCACCTATCTTATTTAGTATTTCCTATACGTACAGCTGCAACGGACTAGATGATCAGGAATTTATTGATTTCTATCTAGGTTGGTTAAGTCGCGACACAGACACATTTCGTTTCTCCTCCTAAACAAATGTCTTGCTTTTCTCACCTGAGGTCCGTACTGGGTACGGCATTCGATGATGCCGAGAGAGTCTAGATAAGGACACAATGATGAAATTTCATGAACATCGACATTTACAAACGAATGCACGCAGAGCTCCTTCAACTGACAACCCACCTATGAGATACGCAGTAGCTAGTTAAAGGTCAGCAGTTCGAACTAAATGGAATCAATCACACTGATATTTTATAACAAGTATCATAATGTAAAAATAGCTACGTATTGTATAAGCAAGACTACTTATTTAATGCTAAACTGATTGGATTTCACTAGCTACCTCCGTTAGTAGGGTTTCGAGACTTCGGGTGAAGGTTCCCTCCTCTTCCTTGTTAACCCACATCAAACGGAGCCGTTCAAGTTGAATGAATTCGCCAAGCACCAGAATAGCGTCATGCGAATCAAGATACAAATCCAGGTCGCGTAAATGTATGAGTGCACTGGCCGCAATCTGAACGCTCAGGACCGATGCGCCTGTCAACGCACTTTCTGTCATTTCTAGGAAACTGGCATGGCGATATAGTATCCAAAAATATGGTCAATCTATTCTACGTAGTAGATACTTTTATTCAGGCATAACCTTGCCGCCTATAAACAATTTGCTCCAGAACATTTATGTAGGCGACAAGACGCATCGAAGCTTCTTGGATCATCCCATAACGAGTATAAAAATTATGCCTTTCATTTGTTTGATTGTATATATTGTCATGCTTACCACGAATACGAGCTCCCATATCCTCTGTAGCATAGATAAAACTTCCCAGAACAGCTTTTTCAATACGAGGATAACGTTTACTAAGTTGACTGCCTCCTATAATAAAATATTCGTTTATAATATTTTGCTTATCTTATCCATAATTTCCGTAATCCGCAGTATGGTTTAAAAGTCCTAAAAAGACCTTCTTAAAACTATTTTTTTAAAAACCTGACCGAATCGCAAATTCTTTATATGAAATTACACTCTATTAAGCTACTTGATGTCCATTTACCGGCAAGAAATTCATTGGCATGAAGATGCTGCAGTGAGTCGGCGATATTTGTATCAACATGTGATAACAAAGGGCATTTTTGCAGAAGATGACAGACAAATCGTTTGGTTGGCGCTGAGAAAAAATCTCCATAACGAAAACTTCGAAGTCGTGGCCAAATGTATTCTGCAAATATACCAAAAACACATATAATGTTTTTACACTTACTTAAAATTAACCCTAGGTGTTACAATTTTAAATAAATGTGCTTCTACTAAAACGGAGACGTGCCCTTTCCCTTTCAAAGGGAAAAAAAGCTATGTTTTGACAAGGTAATCATTGCACACTGTAAGTAGTTCATGAACATTCAAATTAGCAGGAATAACTATAGATGCCACTAGGACTAGAGCACGCATGAACACATTTCGGTACCATCGTATACGAATGCAGGTTCTGATCAAGCTCTGCCAATTAAAGTACCGAAAAATGAATGAGAGAGATATTCAGGAATATTTCCTCGAAATAGCTATATTAAAAGGGTTTCCAGAGGATGATCTTCTTTTTCAACCCTCGTCTGTCAACTGATATTAGGTATTAATCATAATGGCTTTGGCTCAAAAGAACTTCCCAAAATAAGTTGATTGTCCAGTGTTGATCCACTAACCCCTATTTTTGTTCCTAATTATAAGTTGATTCAGATGATATGCACAGTCGAAATTGAGAGTTAGGTTCTCAAGACGGCGTAGTCCAGATAACATGAGTAAATCATTTAGAGCAAGACCGATATTCACGCATTTAAGCGTTCGCACATTTGCCTCAATGAGCCGCTCAAATGAATGAAACGCTCGCAAAACGCTTTCAGGTCGTCGGCCTCGGACCGCTACCCCGTCCACTTCAAGTTCCTGCATCATCAGTAAATAACAGCATTTTGACGTTACGTTATACTTACTGTAAAACGACTCGTTCTTTTACACGTTATATTCTCACTTAATCTACCCTTTTATAGCAAAGAATTAATGAACGAAATTGTGTGCCCTCTAGGTCGCTAGGTACGAATTTTCTGCGATGAAAAGTTTACGAAAACACTTTCACTTGTATGGCTAGAAGAAACAAGGAAATGTAAGTTAGAATCAGGAACCAATAAGCAAACGCGTACTAGAGTTAATTACCTGAAGGTTTCCACAGGTCTTTCGAGCTATCGCAGACAAGTCTTTGGCGCTAGTTTCTACATCCCACAAGGACAACCGTACAAGACGCCCGCTGGCGAGCACATCTGCTATATGTCCATAGCGAAGGATTCCCTTTGGGGCAACTAAAGCCACACATGCCTCGAGGAGATCCTCCGCTAGAACTGATGGTAGACATGACAAGGTCAGCACAGCTCGTTGGTCCTAAAATAAGAAGAACAAAAAAAATCAAAAATATTTTGTTAAAACCGATGTAGTTTTAGGTTGTACTAGCTTTAGTTAACCTATCCACGTGACAGTTTAGGCATGGATTCAACGATATATTTGGCAAAATGAAATTAGAGTAGTAATAAGTGTAAGTACATAATAATAAGACAAGTTCCAATAAATCTATTTCGTTTGATTCTAATATGTATATTACCATTGAAGTCTGAATAAACATTTCTTTCGATAAAAGTAAAGTCGCAGGAATGATTGAATATTGATGACGAACCAGCCCGTGCAATGTAGATCACCAATACCATGATATGCTTGCTTGCTGCATCCCTCCCTCTCGTATTTATTCCTCGTTAGATAAGAAAATATTTTAAGCACTCAAGAAACCCTTAGGTCGAATTTGTGACCCCTCTGTACCTAGCTAAATCGCCCGGTTAGAAACAGAAATGAAAGAGCACGCTCAGAGTCCTCGAGATGGCAGGTTAGGGGAACGTCTGGACATAAATGTGTATCAGCATATGTAGTGAAACTAAAGGACTAGTGCTTTGCGGGCAGTTTTTGCAAGCTCTACCAGAAAGTGTCGCTTAGTTCCGAAACTGTTATTGGGAACAAAGTAGGAAAAAATTCTGGTTCTATCGATTGTCGCCCAAAAAACTGTCAAGCAAAATCTATTATTAGATAAGAGAGGAAGTAGAGAAAAAAATTCTAGGTACATTTTTTAATCCGACCTCTTCTGACTGAGGTGGCTTGATACAGTTGAATGTGGATGCCGTGATCTTGTAGAATTCCCTCTGAAGAGATGGCACACGTACACCTCTTCGCCGATCCTGGCCGATATGTGTGAATCCCTTCTGCAGGAAAATGCCAAACGGGTCATAATGAAAACGTCTACGTCATACGTGCCTTAGTTTATGCCTGCTACGAGCAACGGTTTTTTAGTTGATCCAATAAACAATTCAGTAACAATCGAAAAGTTTATTTAATCTTTAGGAATATTTGTTTTTCCTAAATGTCCCCTGGACGTCGCTTATCATAAACGTCTTCAGCTTCATTTGGGCTCTTATGTGCCTTAAAGGCTAGGTGCCTTTTCTGAACGACCTAAATAACCTATGCACGAAAAGACACCAGCTCATTCGTATTAGGTATTGATTCACATTGATTTTAACTTAATGGGGGTTTCCATGCTAGTTAAACATGAAGGAAATTATCTAGGTCAAGTTCACGTGAGTCCACGTTCACGTGCACGAATCGAAGGTATTGTTTGAGCTGAGGCTTACATGCGGCCACTTCTAAAATGTTCATGGAACTGCCAGAATAATTAACCTACGTTGAAAAACAGCAATCTAGGATTAGGGTAATGGAACCCTAGCAGAAAATAAGTTTCGTATGTAAGTGTTCTGCTCCTTTCTGTTTAGCACCGATGTGAAGCATTTGAAAATCAAAACACGATGCAACTGTTATGTCCCTTTGCACGGCACAGAGAGTTTTGTGCTATCAAAACACGAGACATCAATTTTGGCTATAAAATTATCACGCCAAATCAATCTGGTTCTACGTAACATATAGGACTTTGTTTAAGGGCAACAACTTTTGCGCTTAAAAACTACTTGATCTGTATGCACTGATGAAATATATACTACACTAGCTTAAATATCTAACTACTGATGTGTTACAACTTTCCTTATTCACACCAAGTGTTCGATGCTTCTACGTCGTTGGCGGAACTTGAAGCAGTAACTTGGCTTCTTTCAACCTACTTGAAGCTCAGCTGCATAGATTACTGCGGAGACCTTTATGGAATTTCAAAGAAGATTTGCAATTCAACCTATTCCTTCATGCATTTGACCTTTCATATGCCGGTTGGTGATATCCAGTTGTCCAACAGTGGAATTGAGTCTCACTTTTTTTGAGTAAACATTCTATAAGTGTCGATGAAACAGCTACGTTCAGTTGAATGAGAAAGGCTTTGATAACATTTTTCAGACGGTGCAAATGACAAGCCCCAAACAGCGACTAATGGTGAGTACTCAAAAAACTCAGAAGTCAATTGAATGTTTTATACAAGGGTGGCGAACTGCAATCAAAATAGGGCATATGTCCTGCAACCTAAAATTGATTTTTTAGGAGGAAGATTGTTACAGTGATTTCGATCAAACTCAAAGCGTATAAACAAGAATAAATACCGCACAAGCCACTTGTTTACAAAATTTAAATACCAGGCCGTAAAACATCGCTTAAAAACACTTACTTGGACAAGTATCGTCGCGAGGCGGCGTATACAAAGTGAGCGGAGGTCGTTTTGTTCCAGCAATTCGGCACGATGAAAAAACCTGCGTAAGACACGACAGGAATGCGTACTGATTTAGCTGTCTAAGACTTTTTCGCAACCTCACTATCAGACATGCACACCTGAGAGATGTACCTTTCAACCAGATATTCCTGCTTCATCTTAACAAATGAGTAAAAAAGCATTTAAGCATGTGTATGTTTTTCCGATGTGTTTTCAGCTAAAGTACCCCAAAGTAAAAGGCCGTCCCATAGCTATATATATATATATATATATATATATATATATATATATATATATATATTTACATTTCTGCCGTATATATAAAATCTGCACGTTTTACATCCCGTCGACCCATGTAGAGTAATCAACGCTCAGTAACAAAAATGACTGTGGTACCGAAATTTGATTAAACACACCGGAATTTATCTAAGATAAAAGATCTTTTGCTGCTTGGCCTGACAGCTAATTCCCTCCGGTCTAATAACTTCCATTTAACATCCCTTGCCGTTTCAGCAACGGTAAAAACAACTAAGAAATAAACCAACCTTAACGACTTGTCCTTCATTAGTCTGCTGTCTCTGTCAAAAGTTACACACGAATCCGTTTTCCACCAGGACCTCCCCCGCGCTCACATTAAACTGTCGCTGTCCTAGGTAGGAAGATCCGATAACGATGCGCAAAACGCGTCACTGAATACGCCTTAGCTGGTCAGGCCGATACAGCTGAGCAGTGTGCGACCACAAGCACCTTCGAGAAGAGCCCTCCGCTTGAGTTCGGTCTCCAAGACGACGGTTGAGACCCGACCAGTAAGGCGATTGTATCGCCTACCCTTCTTATGACTGGAGTCCCTCCTCCTTTTTCGTACTCACATTCCACTTCAAGCCTGTTGAAGTCATTCTGTAAAATGTGCTAGCCAGTATGGATACACGGTTGTTATCGTTATACGTTATTTCTAAACAGATAAAGTAGTGTCTAGTGCGACGGTTGCGTTGCGACTAGTAGACTTTAATTGAAAGCGGGCGACATTGTTTGTTCGTTGATCTCATTGGCTATCAAACCTTCTTCTGCTTTGATTTCTCTATACGCTAACAGTATGTTGCCTACGTACACTCTGTTCCATGTGAGAAATCAAAGATAATATAAAGCGTATAAACACATATATACAAGAATAAGTCGTACGTGACAGCGATATTTTTCCGCAGGCGGGTTGCCCGTGGAACGTATATAGAGAACACTCTCGTGGCTGTTTATTTGCCATTTCGACAAACATGTACAAAACAAAATGGTCGAAGCTGGATACTAGGGAAAAGGCGCTCCGTATCATTCGGCCGATGATCGATTCGGGAATGATCGGACGATTTCATCAGACGAAGGAACGTCGGAGGTATCCTCGAGACGGTCTTAAGTATTCTTCTCAAATTTAAAATATTGTATCGCAATTTGGTATTATGCAAAGGAAGAATCGCAAGTAGCCTACCGGTATGAGACAACCCACGGAATATAGCCATATAGTGTGGTCCGTTTAATGTACAGATCTATCGAATTTTTGAATGCATCTGTCTGCAGCGGAAAGCTAGGCTAACTTACAATTTTTTGTGCCCACTAAAAGCGGAAGTTTTCCGTGTATTTTTTTTATCCGCATTGGTATTTTTAGCCAGTTTAGAACAACTCTTTTCACAATGTTTAACCTAAATTTTTGATAATATTATACGTTAGCTTAGATGTGGACAACTCATTACGGCCACCGTGATAGCTTTGTGCATAACTTATTTGCCTGCTTATAGTGGGGACACGTTGTGGCCTAAAACCAAACCAAGCGACAGGCGTATGATGACGTGTCTAGCGGCGACGCTAGACGTATGGTTTTGCTAAATTTGTAATATCGGCTTTTATTTATGAGAAAGTGATATCAATATCGTATTTTTGGCGGTGTTTTTTTACTTGGGTAGAGATCTGGAACACGTTTAGGACGCAGTTCGTACAATGTAATAAAAAAATCTCGTCTTATCGGAACTCGCCCGTTATAATAGGAAGGGCTTCGTTAACATATTTTGCTCCTAAATATTATTGTTGACATGCAGCATTTAGAGCCAAAGTAGAACAAATTAATTGTAAGTTTAATTTTCTATTGTTTGGCATTATTGCTAAGGCGCGCCAATGCTCCCATTAATTAGCCCATTAATTATGGGCTTGATTCTTAACTTAACAAAAATGGAATAGACACGCAAACTTATCATGGATTTGTGCTACATAAAAATGAGATTTCTATCAATTTAGCGTCTTTTTTTTCTTGCTCTCGTAATATTTCCTTCACTTGCAGCCTAATATGCTGTGATAAGAAAGTATTGCCTCTGGCAATCCTTCGAAAGTCGACCTTGATGAGTAATCATCTTATTACTTGTTAGGAGCTTGCAAACAACTAGTGGCACTCTAGTAGTCATTGTTACTCGTCATTTTACCTGAACCAGTACTAAGGACAGACAGAAATGGTGGAACATCCGACGGCACCAATAGCAGACAGTGTGCCGGATGTTCTATATATAAACGCGTTGCTTTTGATATGGCACACAAACACCACCGCTCTAGATTGCTGTTTATTACTGGCAATTAACGAGACTTCTTTAGGTCGTTTCCTCGCGTGGAAAAAACTCTCACGACTTACCTATTAAAACCTCTGGATATATAGACTGTGCTTCATCATTACAACTAGTTGATTCTAGTTAACGACAGCAGCGTAATGCTAGAAGCTTCCACAGCTCCCGTACTGCAGACCCAAGCTAACGATTCTTGGATCCCACTTGTCGAGCTCCCAGTTAGCTAGACGCGCACAAGGTCAATATTGTTCTTATGCTTGTTAAATGTGTCCAATTTTACGAAGCATTTGAACTGCCCATTATGTGATACGTCTATGTTTTTTAGTTAAACAGGTTCATGTAGCATATCTAGGTAACACCAAGTCTACATAGTCCCGCCGCAGGGCTCCTACCAGCGACCTGTTGGTTTTCAGGTGAAAACTTCACTGGTTGAAAGAAAGCTCGTTTATGTGGCTCCAATGATGTTCTTTAAGCAAATATACACATATCACTTTAATGCTAGAAGATACTCTCGCTTCCCGTACACCATCTGGCCTAAGCATCAGGAGGCCTAACTCCATATGCCCTTTGATTTTTTTTTTAATTAATTTAGATTAAGTGTCAACAATTTAATTGCTTTAATCGCGTTGCATGGTTTTTTGTTCATGACCAAGTTTTCTCTTGTTAACTTTTAATTCACCTACACTTGAGAGGCACATGAGAGAGAGCAACGTTGAAAATCTATAAGGACAAACGATCTAAACAAAGATCCAGTGGCATGTCCGTATCCGACTAGCTCGGGGACGGCGTAGCGCAAAAGTGTAACCAATAAAGTATGCATAACTATACCACTTCCTGCTTCTACATGTTTCAAATATGTTCCTAGCGTTTTCCTGTCCGTCCATTTCAATAGCTCCAACGAGTCTGACGTATCATCGTATTTATAGCCATTTGCCTCGCCCTGAGTGAGGGTGTCGAGAATTATTACCGAGTTGCCCTTGCCAAAGCTTCTTCCCTTCTTGTGGCTTCTGACCGCAAGCAAACTGACAACCCAACCGGCCGTGTCAACAGCAGCGATTTGGAGATGGGAATACACAGACACTCAGACAGAATCAGAAATAGAGACACGGGATTAAATACTGATCCGATCTAATCAATTTACGGAACGGTTGCTTATCCGATCTATAGAATAAACAGAGACACTTCGCTCTGTGTAACCGTACAGTGATAAGCCTTTTCTTCTCACAGTATTCAAATTGAGACCCATTTTTCTGTGACGTAGCCGTGCGACTCTTGACTGACTAGTATACACTGAACTAGAATCTCTAACGTTCATTGTACAAAATGATATCGTATCGAATGTGATTGAGGACAAAGTTTATTGCGGGTCTATACGAATGAGGGGTCTTCGCTAAACAATGCAGCGTAAAGGATTTATATTAAGCTGTCAATCGCAGTGTCCAGTGTTCGACAAAGATATCGGTGTTATGTGAAAGTAACTATTGAGAATTAACGAAGGATTAGATTATGCTTGCGCCGTCCGCCTTACAAATAAGTAAACTGTAAGTATATATTTCGCACATGATTTTAATTGATCACTTTTGGAATTGATACTCTTAATAACGTCCTTTAGGCAGCGAGATGTCAAAGCTTCTATTAATTTTTATAGGGAAGGAAAATTCGCTTACGTCAAGTACGTACATGGTCGAACTGGTCCGTGGACACGTGGACACATTGAGAAATTGATCATTTTGTTACTATTAAGAAAAAACATATCGCTACATTCTAGTAATAACTATATAATAATAATAAATATTATTATTATTGATTTTTGGTATTAATATCACGACTAGTGTTACTATCTTCTTGTGTCCTACGTTTACCTTTCACATATGGTTCTCTTAGGGGGCCATCGAATTTCTATTTATTTTCTGTTGGAAATAACTTTACATTGTGCCTTTTCTATGTCTTCCCTAGTTTGAATTGTTCACTGTCGAAGGCTATTGTTATTTGCTTCTCTGTGTCAGCCGTCTGCACTGCTTTCTGAGCGTAATGAAACGTCTGTACATACTTCGCAAATGACATTTTTGTTTGTTATATTGGCACAGGCAAGGGCGGCAGTGAGGGGCAAGTGAGCCCGATGCCAAAAGCACGTCCACTAATGAAATTGATAGCAAAACAAGCAGTAACTGAGCACGATGATCATGATGATGGAGCACATCAAACAGTTGAGAAACGGTGTCTAAAAATGGGAACGCTGGAAACCAAAGTTACTTGCTGGATGGTATGTTAAAAAAAAATTTGGTTGGTGCCAAGCTTAGGCTGTACTTATTTATAGCTTTCGCTACGATCGCGCAGTTTCAACATGTGTGCCATCTGAACATAAAGATATATGGAATGGTTTAGGAGAGTTGCTTAATACCAGAGGCCAATTTATTCGAAACGATACCTAACGACAATTCCGGGCGTCGAATCTCTAAACGAGTACCTATAGGCCTTGTACTAGTCAATGAAGGAAAATATCAGCTAATAATAAAACTGTTTGTTGAAAGGCTTCCTGTAATCTTGTGCAAGTCCTCATAACAATGATAAGCTTTTTCAGTGTAAAATTCAGAAGATAAATGGCGCATTTTCGACTATTTATTTCGATACTGTGCGAAAACTCTTCTGAAGCATACGGTGTATTATGAAAAGTAATACGTATCAAAAGATAGCACATGCAAAAACAGCTCAGAAGGTTCGATTCCCAGTTCTGTAGTCTATAATTCCATTGCAACACTTTTATTAGCATTTTGCACTTCAGATTAAGAATAGAACTTCAGCAGGTTTTCACTGCGTAGTAGAAAATAACGTTCGCGTCACATATTTGATATTATTTTGAGCTTGTTTAAATCGGTACTGTGACAACTATGGTCGTCTTCGGTTCGCTTGGTGGACACTTGAAGTCCTTCGAAACAATGTGATTAAATTTGCATACCTCATGTTTCCTCTAATAGTAACGCTGCCATTTATCGTGGATTGTTTCATCTACCATATCGACTTCATAATAACGAGGCTTAAATTCAGTAATGCTATAAACTATTTTTGTTTGACACCTTTTCGTGTCAATGCTCCGATCGACAAATGCCCTTCGATTTTTGTGCGTGGTCTATGTAGCTTAAGGTGTTTGAACGTATATTCAACGCTAAGCACCGCGTGATGGAAGGACACACCATTTGCTGTAGCGGAAATTCTGGATAGCTGCCAATTTCTATACTTGGGTCTTGGGCATTTCCCCAAAAACAATTGATTTTAACTGAATAATTGATTAACTATAGCTAAGAAGTCCAACTTTTCTGATATCTCCAACAAACAGTTAATCGCCGTCATCTAGCTCATAGAATTTGCTCAACCAGAAACTTGGCTTTTGTGGTTTGAATTTGTGGCTTATACGCAGCTAGTTCATGTTAATGTCTTAAAAAGTTGTTATATGACCTCGGACATACGAAAATTCCTCCGTAAAGCTGAAAGAAATTGATCTGAAGTTACCTTCTCAGAAGAGAGTTAATGACCATTGATTGAATGACTAAGGCGAAATAAATAAAATCTAGTTAAAGCTAGACCTAACGGATAACTAACTGCTTCCAGCTCCTCGGCATATTTCAGGTTCGGTGACTCATACAGGTCCATTCACACAGTCCTTTTTATGCAAATTGGTGCCAAGGAGTATGATTCGCATATGAAGTATATTTTGGACAATGGATATGCAAAAAGAGTTTTTTTGCACCTTAGGCAAATTAATTACTTTTGTAGGTTGATTCCATTTGTATGAGGTGAGCTTAAACGGCTGCTGGAAAGGGCCACATCTCCTGTTTCAAGGACAAGAAGTAGGACGCAAGGTAGTTCCGCTGCTGTTGACTTCGTCTCGGTACCAAAAAAAAAAAACAGGTGTTCTGCGAACGTTCCCTACGTGTTGCTTGTTACCGTCTGTTTTTGTCAGTCGATTTTATGCAGTTTAAAGCTATTTCAGTTGGTTCTAACTAAAATTGTTAGTAGAACCCCCCATATAGCCCTTTCCTGTACTTCTGATTAACCTTGTGTGTTATTTTTATAAACGGTCTTCATATTTTACAGTACAGCATCTGTTGATATTGGTAATAAGCATATACATATAATAAATGGTTTGCATTTTAACCATCTTGTCGGTTGCCATGCGACTCTGTTTACAATAACAAACCAGTGTTAAAGTCCCGCTGTTCAATTTATTAACGAAACATTATGCAAAATATCATTGCGTCTTTTTCTTTTTTTATTCAAGAGCCAGAGCTCGTGTTTAGTGAAACGCGTACATACTACTATATTTCATAGAATGAATAAGAGTAGTGATATTTGAAAAAAGCTATTCTTCTCTTCATTTAATGGTCGTATAAAGTGTTCACATTCATTATCTCTTTACCTATATGGGGTAAAAATTAAAGTAGCGCAAAATTAACTGTTTCCGATCTCCCCCACACGTTAATTCCCCTCGATTCGCCGTTCGATTGATCCGAACCAATAGTCTAGTACTGGATAGCAAAAAATTGGGGCGTAATTTCCTCAAGAGAATACCCGAAACTTCGTTCTAAAAATCTGTATAACATCGTTGGCGAAAGTAGATCTATAGAAAGGCAGACGACGCTATTTATAAACGACGCATTGGAAATAAGCCGGTGTCAAGCCATCTGTGGGCCGAGACGTAGATTATGAAATACGAACAAAGACTGTGGAGACGGATCCGAACAATTGGCCCTGGCCAAGGGGAAACTGAGCGCTTTCCTTAAGAAACCATCTGTCTTTTACAAAAGTTATCTTTGAAGTAATAGTAATGATACATAGCAAAGCTTATTCTAATCTTGGCTGTTTAACGTCGTGGCATCTAGTTGGAGGTGATTATGTCGAAATCCCAAAAGGGGTTTAAGTACTACTTGACCAATATCCAGTCAGAATTATTTACCGATAAATGCCACTGTCTGTGTTTCATTCCAGTGAAAAAAGGTTCGCCTATTTCAATTTTACGAGTTTTTAGATGTGTTGTATACATAGATACATTAAGGACGATCCTTTGGCAGTTTTACAAAAAAAGTTACAACTTTTATTTGCAAACAGGGTAACTTAATTCTACTCGCCGTAACTCGTGATTTATCACTCGCTAGCACTATTTGGGAAAACCAAAATTATAATTTCTAGTTTTATGGGAATAGCGAAACTCTGGTGGCCACATACACGGTGGTAGATTCAGTTAGGCAGAATCTGTCCACGGCCAATTCGCTAAACCTGCAGATAGGTAGTTTTCGTTAATAGACCTTTGGCCTGTTTTGACTGCATCAGACCAGCTGCAATGAACCACAGAGGACTTGACTGTCAAAGTGACAGTATAGATTTCTTTAACTTAACGCTTTTATGCAAGTTATACTCATTCAAACAAACGTAACGAAAGGCTAACACACTCTGCCGTGGCAGAATCACGGTGTTTTGAGCGTCTTACGCCTTTACCCGTTTCATCTATGGAAAGAAGCCATATAGAAACCCAATAGTTGTTTTTTTTTTTAATATTCAAGACAACCATTTTTTATTTTGAACTGTAAAGCAATTAATTAAGTCTGAGAGTAACACTCAGGCGTATACTATTTGAGTGAAATTTATACCTATCTGTAGTCATGAACATGTTTGCTATTGATCTTGAATTATCGATTCAACAATAAAGCTTTTAGTCAAACTAATTACACCTTTTTTTATAAAAAAAGAAAAATAATTTTCATCCAACTCCTCTACACTCAGCTCGAGTAGCCGAAACTATTTAGAGGATGTAGCTTGTCTCGGTGACGTGTCTTTTCGATAGCGTTTAGCGCCTACAGCGGCTACCTGAATGGCCCATAAAAGTTGCCCTATGACTTACACTCGTTTTAGGCTTCTGGACTAGCCGACATTATTGTCTTCCCTCCGCTACAAAAAGCAGCAGCAAAACAAACAACAGGGGAAAAACTGTCAGCAGCGGCCGCCACAAGAGGCGGTTCGACGTCATCACAGAGAACACGTCTGAAGACGCTTGCTCCTCGACGACAGAAATGAGCTTGAAAGTTAAGAAGAATGCCGGGCGACAGCAGGAGCTTGAACGTCTTCCACTCCACATTCTTGAAGTCATGGCTGCCTCTTGGGAAAGCTGGTTCGCGATCATCTTGCCTTTAGCTCTTCTTCCGTTGCCAGTCTTTTACCGTACGGATGTAAGTGGTCAAACTCTAATTTCGGTTTACGTTTTTCCCTCATCCTTGTACCCTTAAACGTGCATATATAAAATCGATTTGTAGCGGCCACAACCGGATATCGTGCACTTTCCGTGTCATTTGGCTAGGTGTGCGACGTGTAATGTAAAGATCTATACTGCTGCAATATACATTGATCGGCTTCTAAATGTAGAGCACATAAATCCCGTGTGCCTTAGGTTATAAAGGTACCATGGGCCTCGTTATCCCGCCCTAATGTGCACGACTTCAACTATTATTTTTGGGCGTCTAATGATTAAGGGTTTACGTATTCAACTTTCCAACCCATTCAAAAATTTATCTGGAACCTATAAACCCGACGTGAGTTCTCGAAAGCCCTGAGTACACTCTGTCAGTGATGATGTGTCTGATAATTATCAATCTAAATAGGGTCTATATCAGTGGAGTCTATCGTTAACATGTCGAATATTCGTATTTAATTAAAAACCCCCATGAAAAGTGACCCATTATTATTACTGTTATTGTTTAGGCAGAGTTCGCTGGACTTTCTCAGGTTAACTAACAGGTGAGTAATAGGCCTTCGGGATGACAAATGCTCAAATAGGGAAAGTAATTAACTGTAATTTTTAATGCAAGCTAATGTCAAAAATGTGTTGTTTGTTATCTATAAAAATAATAGACAGTAAATACTATTAATTGGAAATTTTGTTAGATTCGCCTAACAGAAATGTGACTAGTCATCAAGGAAACGTCCACTAGCGATTCCTATAACCGACTGCCTTAATTGGACCATAACATTGTTGGGATATTTCAAGACAGTCACTCGAGCGAAAAGGCCTAAAAAGATGCCAAAGGCTCGCATACAACAAAGATTACTATAGATAAGAGACCGCATGTAACAACGTGACCGAACTCGAAAGAATGAAAAAGGCGCATGAGCGCGTTTAGTGCATTGTCTAAACGTCTTTCAAACGCGGACTAGCGTTCATATGCGATTCCCATGATCGCAGGTATTACATTATATAATCATAATATAAATCATTAAGACGTTATATGTCCCTTAAGGAGAGCTAAATCAGATGCAAAAATGGAAATTTGCGTAAAGTTTAGTTGTCTCCTCGTTTTCATGAAGACCACGCACACAACGGTCCTGGCATCATTCGATCGAATGGATCGTTCCAAGAAAACCATGCCACGACCATATGCGTGCCCGAATAACCTACATTCGAGTTACCCTTCAATAGGAAGATATCATACTTGCGTTCGTTGCAAGTCCGCACACTGCTATTTAACCTTTCTGACGTTTGACTTTAAATTTTAACTTAAAGGCAGGATGGTGCGCCTATTTGATGCTGATTATGGCAGCGTTATGGACTACAGAAGCTCTTCCGTTGGCTGTAACTTCGTTGATTCCTGTAGTTGCGTTCCCATTGCTCGGTCTCATGAGCTCCACTCAGGTTTGCACTAACTAGCAATAAATTACAGAGCTAATAATAAAATCTTATTTATTATTGCAACAGAAATCGATTAGGAATTCAATCATAGACGTTAGCATTAAAAATACGATTGAGTCTGCTGTGGGTGCAGGTAACACGATTCTACCTCGATGACATCAGCTTTCTAATGCTTACATCCCTTTCGATCGCGGCTGCCGTCGAAACCAGCAATCTGCACACACGAATCTCACTTCGGACGTTGCTCGTAATTGGCACGAGTACATACAGGTGACGCCCAGCGGCACGTTGAATACCACTGCCAATTTCAATAAGCGAGATCTAGGTAGATAAAAACTCTGTCACGTCTCTGCTCAATAGGATACCAGTATATTAACGTTATTCAGCTGAATGTTAGTATACTTTATGGATATCTCAAATTGAGCTCGTACAGCAACATTCTTTCGCTTGACAATCGTTTAGGAAACTAATTAGATAGATCGGTGGGTAACAGTGATACCACGGGATAGAGTTTCTATTACGTTTCGGGCCACTATAGGTAGATCTCTAGACAATTCTCTACACAGACAGCAGCACAATCGCTGTACTATTCAGAGTCAGCATTTGCTTCAATGGAAAAAAAACCCTCTACCTATCCCTATATCGGTGCGAGATCACAATAGGCATCTCTCAACTCAATGCAGACGCTTACCCCTTAGCGGGAGCAACGTGGCGCCCCGTTTTGCCTGCTGATGATTTCTAATCACCTCCAAATAATTATAAGCAACGCAGCGTATATCGTAATCGACTAACTTGGTTTATTTTGTTATTTAACAGACTTTTGCTGGGCACAATGATGGTAACCATGTTCTTGTCTATGTGGATCCCCAACACAGCGTCGGCTTCAATAATGGGGCCAGTCGCTCTGTCAATAATTGACCAGGTAACATTTTATCCACCGCAGCAATAACCGCAGGTATCCTTAGCTTTTAGTTGATCGGTTAGCCAAATACTGTTATATAGTAATTACAGCCTATTATAGATAGTTAATAGATCGTTTTTTTTCCATCTGGGATATAGAGAGTCAGATTGCCCTTTCTATTTTCAAGACATTGAGAATTATAATCTTTACGTTGTGCATAATGGATTCTAGGACAGAGGAGTCCAAATGTACGGGGAGATTTGGCGCCGAACCCAGGCGTCATGCATTATATTTACGTATCACTGAGAAAATACGATAAATCACTCTGATTGGCTATGAATCTACGCCTTTCGACGCTGCTTTTTGTTTGAAAAAAAAAGACAGGCATTGACTGTATCAAACACTTCAAAATACTGATTTCATCTTCCTCGTATCAATCCCTTATCAATAGGTCTTCGACTCTGAGCTACCGACAATGGATCCGCTAGTCCACAAAGGGGGAAATGGAAAGCAGGAATCCCGAAAGGTACTTGTGCAGACATCATAAGAAAACATTTTATAGATAAGCGTATTATTCAAAGAAGCAGATAGCCTTCCTGCACAGATTTAGTTACGCCCGTTCATTACCATCACCGATCCTATGTAACTCATTGTTCGCTTCGAGCTAGCATAGCAGATGATGATACATTCTTAGAAAGGCTATAGCATTTTGTCTTTGGCCGGATAAGGCTAACAGCCGTCATTTCCAGGTGCGCGGTATCATGATGTTAGCTGTCATGTACGCGGCCAACGCAGGTGGAACAGGCTCTATAATAGGCACGGGTCCTAATCTCGTACTCAAAGCGCAACTCGACACGTACGTTATCACCTTTACCATGCTACCCAACCAATTTCGGCCTAAAAGGCTGTCTGATTTAACCTCGTTTGTGGCTCGGCTATAATCAGCAGCATTGAATATGAGCAATTTTTTTCCATTCCCGAAATGTGTAATAGCGTTTTCTATTCTTTGCTAACATCTTTTCATTTTAGGCTGTACCCGAATTCTACAGAAGTAACGTTCAGCAGTTGGATGCTATATAATTCTCCAGTAATGTTGATCAATACACTATTTGGCTTCGTCTTCTTGTCTATACTTTTGAACATTGCATTGTACGTATAGTAAATTTAATACTCACTATATCTATGTGGGTACTATATGTCGTTTTTACTGTTAAATGTGGCTTTGCCGGACCGTCTCGTGGCTAGCTATGTAAAAATCTTTCACGTTAATTTTTACTGCTGGACAGAGCTCGTCTCTTGTTAACTTCTACAAAGGTCGGCTGATATAATAGCGTTTGTCTACCTATAAAATTGTGTTAAATATAGATATCACAGGAGCTGTACGGCCAATAGCTAGTTGTCATGTATATATGCAAGCCCTAAAGATTACTTCTTCCGCCATTTTCCGCTCAGAAGCCGAGCATTTTTGTCTATTCATTACGCGATCCGATGTAGCGATTTCATATAGCACTAATTTACCCTTAGGGTAACTAATATACAAGGGTAATAAACTGTGTAGAAAGAGTGTTAAGGTGAACGCGGACTCGGAAGCGGTAGTTCGGTATAGCCTTGAAGAAAAATACAACCGATTAGGATCTATCACGTTCGCCGAAGCTTTTGTTATGGGACTTTTGGCCTTTACGATCGTCCTGTGGTTCTTGATGCGACCGCAATTCATTCACGGATGGGCCGATTACCTACCCTACGGAAGGTTAGTTTTATATTGTAAGGACAATGAAAACAATTTCCCAATGACCGACCCAAGTGAATTTTTCTCCTCTCAAAGTTAGTGCGAAATTATTCAAGCACAAATAACCGCTTAAACTGAAAAAAAGTCCAACGTTTTTAGTACTAATTCATATATGGCAGACGCGTGTTTCGGACAAACGTACAAAACTATTGCGACCTAGTTAAAGAAAGCGACGGAACCTTGCTTAATTTCTCTCTACGTCGCCATAATTCTCTTAAAAATTTAATGCCGATTTTGTGTTTATATTTATTTATTTTTTGTGCGCGTGTTTTTTTCTAGAATAATCAAGCCGACAGCGCCGGCTCTGGGGCTAATGCTGCTCTTTTTCATCGTTCCTAAGGTTGGGTTCTATCAGCAGGTGAAAAACCCATTAACCCTAGGTTAACATGGGCAGGGTAAAACAATCATAATCGATAATACATTCCAGCCTATAGACTGTTTTTTAGTATTTATAATAACGTGATCGTTGGATAGTCAGCGATTAATGAGTAATAGTCGTGATTTTGGCACAATTTCGAATATGTATTGAGCACTAAACAGCAGGTGAGAATGCTGATTAATAGCGATCTTCTGCTTTTGCTCCTGACTTCGCAGAATCCCTGGAGCAAAAATTCTGAGAAGATTCTGACGTGGCCAGTTCTCCAAAAGAAAATGCAGTGGGGCGTAATGTTATTGCTTGGCGGAGGGCTGGCACTCGCGGACCTATGCAAATCGACTGGTAAACACAGCCAAATTTCAGGTTTAACTCCTGTCAGCGCTAGGAGATAGTTACAGTGTATGCACATTGCTAAATGCACCTGTACAGCGATAGCAGCACCCTCAATTATAATGGGTTATTGGTTTGTTTCGCAATCGACTTTCATTACGTTAGCCTGCTAAACAAAGACCGCTGCATGTAGCACTGTCAGCTATAATAGACGTTACTTCGCGAATGCTTTACCTCGGATTTGTTACCACTCTAATTGGCCATCTAAAGCCGCTCAGGTCAGATGGATCACTTAAGCTTTTACCTAGCGCAGTGGT
Organism: Varroa jacobsoni; assembly: GCF_002532875.2. NCBI lineage: Eukaryota > Metazoa > Arthropoda > Arachnida > Mesostigmata > Varroidae > Varroa > Varroa jacobsoni. Next base: position 106,320 of record NW_019213354.1, on the reverse strand, counting down.
AACGTGCTTGCCCACTAAACGTCGACTAACTGAAAAATTAAACACAGACATGCGTCGTTTCACCAGCCGTCTAAAGCAATTCTTTCAAATGTAACCTTAAATCAAATGCAACCTAAAAAAAAAAGCAAAAAAAAATGTTTACATTATGTGTTTTCACACGTTTCTATTAAAGGTCTTTCAAAGATTATCGCTGATGAGCTTTTGCTGTTTCGAGGGGTGCCGCCAGTCGTCACAGTGTCTTGCCTTAGCTTCGCCGCGTCCATGCTAACCGAAATCACTTCAAATACCGCAATCTGCTCAATCATGCTCCCAGTCGTGGCGCAGATAGCCATAGCTCTCAGGTATCAGAGACAGCAGAAACCCCCCACTCGAATGAGCTCGAAGTGGTAGTAGACGATAATGCGTACACTGTCGTAGCTTTCTTCAATGTCATTACGACTATTTTACGTTGACGCACCGTACAAAAATAGCCTTATGCTTATTGAGAACCTCACCAACGACATTAGGTATACCGATTCCGTAACTCGGAATTGATTTCTGTCATGCAATCGTCTTGTAATATATTTACAGTTCTAGCATCCTTGTAGGTATAACAAAGCTAACCTATTTGAAGGAAGGGCCAGCTTTAACAAAATCTGCTACTTTTTTTTTGCCTCCGTCACACGCAGGGTACATCCGCTGTATCTGATGATGCCGATTACAATCTGTTGCTCGTTTTCGTTTATGCTTCCAGCGGCTACTCCGGTCAATGCGATTGTCTACGATCTTGCCCACATGACTATACCGCAAATGGTTAGGAAATTAATGTAGTTTAATCTGAAGAACGTACTTTTTTAATCTGAAGTAAAATCATCGTGAGACATCGTCTATCGTGTAGCAAACATTATCTACTACAAACAGAAGCTAAACTAACATGGCCTAGCTTGAGATGAACGCGACACACGGTTATTCTGGCGATATTTGTGACAGTTTTCGCGCTTTCCTTACAGGCATTTCCCGGTATCGTTATGAACTGTATTTGTGTTGCCATAGAAATACTAGCTATCAACCTCTATGGAGATAAGGTGTACGGTCTGTCGACCTTCCCAAGTTGGGCCGAACCTGAACTACCGTCCGGGACCAATGTCACCATAGACCTTAAATAAATTTTGTTCTTCAAGTTTCAACTGATCAACTTATTGTTTACGAAACGGACATTGTTTTCTGTTTATACAGCGTCATATTTGTCAACCTACAAACTTCGTTTTAATTTTCATCCACTTTAGCCGAATACTGGCATGAGTTTAATTGGCGCTCAAACACAAGGTATTGAAAAATGTATTTTGTTGTACGGTGGTGACACCGACTGTACCGTAACCGTGTGCGAAAAGTAAGGCAAAAAATGCCACATACGAAACTACACTTGGCGGTGGCCGTCACCATTGTCGCCAACGACATGTCTTGCACCCTTCGTACATTAAAAACAGATACTGCGGCCCTACAAGTTATGTAGCAGATCAAATAGCCAATACGCAAAGCAAGTAAACTTAGCAGATGGTAGTTTACATCGGGGCGGACACTTCCAAATGTTAAGCCTGAGTTTCACGGGGGCCGGTGGGGAACTCGGGTAAGTCCAACTATTCCTAAATGGCCTACATTTCAGGTCTAAAGTGACTCAATAGATTACAAACAATAGAAGCTTAGCGCCGCCTACGGGTTAAAAATTAGCTACATTTGCATGAACGCCTAGAACGTCGGTGCTAAATTGTGCCAATTGACAGCTGTTTATCAAAGTGAAGATACATCGTTGACGAAGCACTCGAAGCTTCACTCACCGCAGTTCCAAGTAAATATTCATTGCCACTTTTGATTCAGTTAGTAATTTAAGGAACTAAGCACGACGAAAACATATGTAGTCGAACTTGGGATTACTTAAATTTGTTGTACAATCGGCTCCCCAAGGGCGACAATTCCCATACATTCATACATTTGTATAATAACAGCTTTAGCAAGTTTACATACTAGATAGATATTTTAACTATGCACAAAGCTTGCAATTATTCAAGATGTACTCAAGTACTACAACGTTTACTTTAGACAATTCTCAGTCGTGGATTGTATACCCGGGTGTGTTGCGCTCGGGTTCAGGGTTTCAGGCAAAATGGCTCGAAGGAAGCGCGCCCGGATAAAATGTCCCCGGGTAAATAGCGTTGTAATAAGTCATCCCCGGATTAAAAGCTCTGGGATTACATTCATTAACGCCAAAACTACAACGGCTTAGTGTACAAGGTATAGTTATGCCGTCGCTTGTCATGCCAGAATTTATCGTACCTGGAATTGCGTTCCAATAAGGACCGAATGCGCTTGGTTTAGTGGGTTCCGTGTTGTACGGGCCAGTTGAATAGAACACGTTTGGATTGTGAGCCCCCGCATGACGAAGATACGCGTTTAAGCAGCCTGAATTGTGTCCAGCGGCATTTGGAACTCTTTGATCAGAAATATATGAGTTACATGGCATTGAGTTTGAGCTTGACACTCCTGGATTAAGTTGTCCTGTAAATGATCCAGAATTCGAAGACATATTCACTGATTCTGGAACAGAAAGGCTGGCGTTGAATGCATCCGCATTCTGAAAATTTACGTTGCAAATACCAGGAGCATTGTTGCCCTGTCTGCTGGGGCAGGCACTCCTAGCAGAGTCGGATTCAGGAAAGCATAGAGCATTTGCATTTAATGCGCCAGGGCTAGGCACCGATTCGCTATACGCCTCAGGATGTGACACGAACGCACTGAACGAGTTGGAATGGGGGTCCCCTAAGGGGATGCTGCACTGGTTAGAACCGGCATCGTTATGCGTGGCATTATACAGAAGATTTGAATGATAGAGACATGTGGAATACAATCCGGTGTCTGGATGTGAAACGCTAGATCTATCGACACATGACATCGTGAGGCGCGGATTGCAAACCCTCGTACTTGCGGCATCAACTCCACAGGAAGCTGGATTCACAGCACATAAATTTCTGGTAGCCGAATTTGTAGAAGCCGTATTCGAAACGCCAGCGGTCGATTCACTAGAACCTTGGACGCCTGTATAAGTTGTCGTATTTCCAGAAGACGAATTGCATATATTCTGCTTTACAAATGACAAATCGCTCGAGGCCTGGCAAAGAGCGGACAGATCTACTGTGCCTGCAGACACGTTCCTTGAGTTTAGACCAGCCACATTTAAGGCACTGGGCTTCACAGCTGTCGAATTTACCACACGTCGATCTAACGCATCAAGATTCGAATTAAACATAGTCGCCGGATTTACGGCACCAGGATTCACAATCCCTATACTTACAGCTCCGGGGTTAACGCTTCCGAAAGCCAAAATTTCGGGGCTCGTCGCCTCCGAGTTTACAGTTCTTGCATTTATAGTGCCATAGTTCCCAGCACCAGGATTCGATAAATGCTTCGATTCCCGGACTCCAGGTACTGCTGTTTCAGTATTCACTTCCTTGGGGTTTACTGCTGCCGGGCTTGCGCTAACTGTGTTAACTGTTGTAGGGATCACAACATTCGTAGGGATTGCAGTGAGGTTTGGGGACTCTGGGTTAAGAGCTGCTAAACTAATAGTGCTGGGGTCCAAGGCGGATAGGCTGTAGACGCCTGGATTAAAATTAGCCAAGTTAATGGCGGCCGGATTCAAGGGACCTAAAAGAACTGCCCCTGGATTCAAGGAGCTTTTAATACTAGCTTTCGCATTTGGGGCATTTTGGTGAGCAATTCCTTTATTTCCATTATTTACATCAGCTGCCCCTGGGTTGACAGTAACCGTGTTTAGCGCAGCTGGATTGAAAACACCGGAAGAGCGGCCATGTACGTATTGTCCAGGTTTGCGGTGGAGAGGCGCATAATAATTAGACCTATGAAAACGCAAATGATCGTGCTGCGGGTCATAATGTCCGGGATTATGCTCTACTGGGTCAAAATCCACAGGGTCTGCCCGTATATCAAACGGTGACGGTCTGGCATTATCAGCGGCACCTTCGTCTAGCCCGCTATTCGCACTTTTTTCATCGGAGGTCGGCATAGAAGCTTTCGATCGATGGGTATCATTCGAGCCCGACATGGTTTGAAGACTCACTGCGTTTAGGTAGGAAAGCCACTATGTTTTTGAATAAGCCTCGTTTTTTTAGGCTATAAAGTATCTATTTTACACACGACTACAAAACAACTGCTATCTATCTATCTATCAATATATTTCCAGTTAAGAGGTAGGCGTTTTTTGGCGTAAGTTGATAGCCACCCAGCATATTGTCATTGTGAAGGGTATTAAACATAGATTTCTGAACATATAATGAAGAAATTCATTTTATGTCTCTCGTACTAGAGCTGATTGATGATTGCCTACAGGCTATAGCTTTGATTGTGTTGTTGAATCCGTTAACACATTTGTCTGTACCCAACAATAGTGTATAGCTCTAATTGGCCTAAATATATTATTTGCTGGTCAAGAGCGGTGATGCAAATAAATCCGAGAATATCCAATAAAGTCGTTTAAAAAGCTTCATCTATACTAATCTTTCACTTGTTACAACTTGGCCTATACCTAATCATTCGATGTCTGATATTCCAGTTCGTTATTGTACCAATAAACCAAAAATGACTGATATTGCTCTAGCAATGAATACTTTTTGTATATGGGAGTAAGTTTTAGGCACGTCATTAGGCTGAGCACGCGTTAGCAGCCTGATTTCGAGCAAGACGGCAGACAGCAGAGCCTTTTTCCTCCGTTTCAATTTACGCCAATGCTTTCCTCGCGTTCTCTCATTTGTAGCTCACTGTTACCCATGCAACATTGACGGGCTATCCGAAAAAACTCTCGTATTTTGCTGTTGCTCTCGAACTGTTCCTTGTTTGATCAGCTGAAATTTTAACTCGACGATGTCGGAACAACGTGTGGCATGTGGAAGTGCGTCACCAACCAGCAGACCCAGTATAAAAATATCCAACGACCCAACAGCTTCATCCGTTACTGGTTGACCTTGGGGATTTTTGTTAACAGCGGGCTCAATGGTATAAGTGGCAGCCAAAAATCAAATCCCCTCAGACCGTCTAGTCAAGTGTGCAGATGAAACTCAAGGTCAGTTCCCTGGAAGGTAGTACTAGTGGATTTTTATTTCAATTAAGCATCCGTGAAAACGCAGGCCGAATTATGAAATCCCGATTGACCAGGTGCGTGTGGGGTTACGACGTTACTGACCATGCATTCGATAGCAGCCATTACTAATGAAGCTTATCTACCATCGCTGCAGATTCCTAGCAGTTCAGGCACGAGAGAAAAATCACTGCTATTCAACTGCGCTGGTTGCTGCGGTACTGCGCTGTCCCGGACTTAGCTGAAACGGGACGTGGGATAGCCAGCGTCGGTAAAGACCCGTAGCTGAATGTAGGACAATTTTGCCTATTGTGCTAGAATTGCTCTTTTTGTCTCTAAAGGGATCTAAAATACAAAGAATAAGAGAAAGGACTTGATGTACTAGCTGTAACGTAAATTTATTACGTTTAGTAAATGTATATAATTTCATTCACCGAATTACCGACGAACCATCGCTAGTTGATAGATATAGAAGAAGAGATGGCTGCCTCTTGAAAATCTGCAATGGCATATTCTAAATTATCCAAATGTAATACACAGATTGCTTCATATACTTATAAATTATGAAGGTTAAGAATACAGGGAAGAATCTGGTAAACAGTGAAGTAAGCGCTGTTTACCTTGAGCCGGTTTTATCGTTTGCCCATACGCATTAATAGAGAAAAACTTTAGATATTATAAAAAAATTCTAAAGCGTTTTTTTCGAAGTCCTCTTCTAGGATCATTTGCATACATGTCCTTGATATGAATGAACCCCACGAGTATATGGTGCAGGCCCTTTGTGTGACCGATGATACATTTTTCAGGTAACCTCACTAACTATCAACTATGTTACAAGCCATACCTGATTAAAATCGCAACTAGAATGGTAAAATATATAGAAGAACTAGAGAAGAGGTTCCTTCTTCATTAAACAGTCACTTTTCCTACGGAGGCACGTCTTTTGAGACCGTCTGGCGAAAATGTTGATGAAGCTGTAGTTTGTAAACGACAGCATAAAGTGCTCTATCGAAGGAGTATGAGAAGTAACAAGCGAATGTACGCAACTCAATAGGATATAAAGGAAAACAAGTTATTTTCAAAATGCAAGAATAGGTTTGTTCCATTTAACATTTGTGTTTATATTCACCACGGAGGAACAGCAATCTATATTTTATACATCGTATCACGTTGATAGAAGTACTATGTACACAAAACACGGACGATGTAATTCTGCAGATCTTCTCCTTGTCGTTGTCGCTGTATTTGGGTATCTTCATTGACTGCGTACATTTTACATTAACTTTTCGTTCGCAACGCTTCGTTCTCTACCTACTTAACCGAGCTGTTATTTATCAATAATTTTTTTATCTTCAGAACTTTTATAGTATCTTGATGATGTTCACACTGAATGAACTTCTATATATAATCGCGATTCTTAATCAGTTGCGGCTGTTGTGAGTGTGACAATAGTGGACGAGCTGTGAGCCAGCTGTTCCAGATAAACAAAACCAAACTCAATGAAGAAATTTCACAATGACAGCACCTGTCCTGATTAAGATGTTTCCAACATTGTTCATTTTTCAACATTTTTGCCAATTTTTCTCGTTTCAACTAAGCCACAGTAACAGTCTGTGGCAGGAAATTTTTTTGAAGCTTGTGAACGCTTGAAAACAGTATCCTTCTCCAGTGTCCTGGTTGCGGACATCACAGTTAGATGCTAGATTGTTCTTATTAGTATATCATCACATCATAGTGTTATTGAAAATGAGAAACTGTCAGTGAAATCGCAATGGTTTTATCTGGTTTGGGCTTTTCATATGAGACACTTTCGCTTAGCTACCCAACTGCGAGTGTTTAGTCAATATTGTTTACGGCACTTTTCGTTTAGACCATTCGCATTTATCGACTATGATATGATTCCATCTATACGCTTTGTTTAGACAACAGCTTAAACAAACAGCCGAAAATAACTATAAGATTAAGGGATTTCAATTTTGTACATACAAAGCCCTCATGTGCTTTTGTTGAACACTTCGCTTTAGTCTACGTCGTCACGGCGCGCCTATCGTGGGATCAACCCCCTCCGCCTCCCCTAGATACAAGTTGCCGCCACCGTATATAGCGTTCGCAAATTCTACTATTACCACGATTATATTGATGACTGTGATGACTGTTTACCAATGGCCTAACTGTAACCCGGCACTAGTGTTTCTACATAGACCAATTATGATGAAATGATGATACACAAAATGTAGTGGGTTTACATGACGAATGATTGATTGAATACAACATATTTACATCGTGTCGAAAAAAAAATAGCGTTATTTACGTGTGAATATACTTGTCATTAAGGTTAAAATGTGTCGCCTATGAAATTTTGCTTCACTCCTGTGTTGTATTAAACATGGGCTACGTAAATTTTTAGGTGGCTAGGATAGGAATATAGAAAATCATTTACATTCACAGTAAAACTTGAAATAATAATAATAATAATAATTCTTGGTAATTCGTTTCCATAGTACAATTATCACGCAGCCTGCGTTATACACACTTAGAATGGCTCCTTTGCTGTATACTAAGCAGTTAATTAGATTTTTATTTTTCTGCCGCCTCCCTCTTATCGAGAGCCGAGCCCGTCCCAGACTCACGAGGTATGTAATTGTTGCGCTTTATCGTAGACTTTTCGTCGACTTTAAAGGGTGGACTTCAGACTTTTAGCGTTTAGCTAGTAATTATATCGGCAATGGTCTCGTTTGATAGCCGAGAACCTTTCCCTCTGCTTTGCCATCATCACCTCACCATCTTCATCGTTTTTCTTATTAGTCACAATATTAATAATAACATCAGTCAATGATCAGCGTCAACTTCATTATTGTCAGTTCTATCATTCCTATTAAACATTAACGATCAAAACATGTTATTTAACTCGTTTTCAACTGTGTTTTTTTTCCTCCTTGCCATAATACACACATCCGTTCTGCAACGTTAACGTCGTGTTCGTATGGCCACCGAATAAAGTATTGTTACCATGCCGCCTCCATAACTGTCAGAGGAAGGCTAACATTACTCCTATTACGCCATGCTCAGTAATCATACAGTAATAAACGGCACATAATATTGTCACGGTGTTCCAGGTTTGTCTGCTACTGCCTGATCGACTGCGATAGGAACGACGTATAGTCTCAGTGAAAGCGCAACGACCTCCATGACATTTATACAATCCATGTTGTCGTTCTGACTTGTGTAAGTTTAAAATGCTTGTTTGTCACAAGCGTGAAAAAGCACAGGAACAATTAGCAGGCAAATTAATCAGTGTGGTATTCTCTCAAGTAAATGGAAGACTTTGGCAAGGTCAGCTGACCACTCCGAGACGTCCTGACCCAATTTAAAAGTTCTGTACACTATTAGATCGCATTGTACCCCGCCCAACAAAGAGGTTCCGTCGGGCGGCGGGGAACTCCCTGTTGATCGCGATCGTACGATTATTGTTATTACTATTATTGTTATTATTGACGGTAGGATTATTATTTGTGTCGTTGTGATTATTGCTACTATGATTGGTACCACTGATTTTGTTGTTGCTAACGTTGCTCTTCAGTCCGATTACGTCATTTTGCTGACTGCTACTGCTGCTGCTGCTGCTGCTGACGTTGTTGTTGCTTGACTGGCTGCTGTCGTTGGCGATGGTCCGATTAGCCGTGAACGGTGGTGGGTTACTTAGGAAGTCAAAGTTGAGTCGGACATCAGCTGGGCACTGTGGCACCTGGAAACCCAGCGCGACTGCAAGCTGCTGCTCTAGCACTCGTGTGCGGAACTTTTCGATATTGAGCTCCATGTGAAGCTGAGCTTTCGACTTGTCGGCGTATGGAACAAGGCATGAGTCGCAGACGAGCTGCTGTGCCGTAGGCCGCTTCTCCGGCTGTGGGTGACACATACGCTGAAGCAGCTGGTTGAATTCGGTGCTGCAATGTGTCAATAGTCGAAGCTCGCCTCGACGAAGCTGTTGCCATTCTTCGCCGTTCTTCGGTAGCTCTATACTAAGGCCAACCTCGTAGATGGTCATACCCAGACTGAAGATATCAGCCTTCTGCAGGTTGGAGTGATCGTCGCGCAGCAGTTCGGGCGCCATGTAACGACAGTCACCCTCTTCCACTTCGGGATGCACCGACGACGTGACGAGTCCAAGGTCACCGATCTTGTATGTGATGCCCTCCTCGATTTCATCCTCAACAAAGCCGTCGTCTTCACTCGCGTTGTCGCTTCGAGAAATAAAGATATTTCCTGGCTTAATGTCCATATGAACGAGATTCTGTCCGTGGATAAACTTTAGCCCATGGGCTATGTGCAATGTCAGACGACGAAGTTGGACCTCAGTCATCGCTTCTCCGTTACGTATGTTCTGCAAAAATATTAAATGTATAGTGCACATTAGACAAGTAGCCACAATATAACATCGCACATACATCATAATGAAGGCGCTGGCGATTATATAGAAAATGACATCCTATTATGCGTTCTTATGCATTAACCTCGCACAGTTAGTTAATAACAATACAGATAAGCGTCTATATTTCGCAACAAGTGAATACCATCCAATCCGAAAGGACCATCTTCGAATTTGCCTCTTATGCCCACATCGGCTGTTTCTGTGGGGAAAAATTAACATCAACGTACAGAAAATCATTCTGTAATCTAAAATCATTCCTACGCCTGTAACAACATGCACATTTATCAGTGAGTGGTCGCAAGTAAATCTGGTTACGTGTACACGACAGTGGCTGTACCTCTTTCACTTGATCGTGCAATGAGCCGCCATTGCAGAATTCATTCTGAATGATCATGTGATTGTGTTCCGCCCAGGCAGAGTAGTAACGAACGACGTGTTTGTTAACGCCGAGCACAGCGTGTGCCCAAACTTCAGTTAATGACGCTTTCTCTTCGGCACTACCTTGCATCGGCTTCTTTAGCTTCTTGATGGCGTATATACATCCATCAAGACGGTTGATGCTTTTGAATACTGCGCCAAATTCGCCGTTGCCAATCTGATCCAGTTCTAAGAACTCCTTCTCGTATCTAGAGATATTTTAGAAAAAAGTAAATGAATAGACAATATATGAGTAGTACCAATACATCTATGTTCTTCAACGCCGTTCAAAATGCAAAGGATACAATAAAAGTGAAACACAGATACGTACCATGCGAAGTATGACTATGACGAAGATAGTATAATGGAATAATGCGTCCTCTTATAATTTTCAAGATGCTAAGGTAATTGTTATAGAAAATGGTTAAATTTATCGAACACTATATTGTTTCAGTAGAAATTCCAAGTACCGCGATATACAGTAAACATGAAAAATGACTCTCTTTAAGAACAAAATTATGTAATTCTTACGCATGTACACACGCTAAACATACCGAGAATATGCCTCGTCGTTAGGGGAAAGGTACATTCTTTGGATCTTTGCCTGCCGTTCCAATTGATCTTCCGCACTGCAGATCGCCGTATCGCAGTCCACGATCTGGTTGTTATTATCACTGCGAACCACATTAAGAAGAAGACAAGCATACGTTAGGACCAAGCACTTTATCATTAAACTCTCTCTCTCTCTCTCTCTCTATATATATATATATAATAAATGTCTATGTATACTTTGGGAAGTTAGTTACTAAAAAGGATCAAATTCGCCGTTTGTAACTATGAGCAATAGCCTAGCCCAGCCCAGCTGCCTTATATTGGCGTATAAACAGTTCCTTCACACTATTACGCTGCTAGCGGTGCTAGCGGGACGTGCCTACAAGAAAAACACCCCTACTATATAGATAATAAGCGTACTCCTATGTATTTATCCATTCATCAATGTCCTAGATAAATTATAAATCTGCGAGTGACATTTTCAGACGGCAAAAGTTCGACGAAGTTAACTTTCGTAGAAGGACAATGTAATAATTTTTTTAGTATAATTTTATTTGCAGTATCAATTGGGTACTGAATGAACCCATTATCACGTTGATCACACTTCGATAAATCATAGACATTTTATTTCACCTCATATTTCGTCCGATGCCTTTTGTTCTATTCAGGCTCACTAGTTACTTTAATTCAGCGAGAGAATCGAAAGAGATACTTGGAAAGCAACGAGTTAGCATATTGTGCTATAGTAGCGGTCTCTTTGATGCTGTTAGCAGTATCGTTTGAGGCGCTGCGTTCTGGCGGTGTTCTGAGAAGTGATACACTGCAGTTGAATTTTGGTTACCGAAAAATCTACATACATACACGCTGCAGTAGCAATAACCCCAAAGCTGTAGGTCTGCTCAGTCAGCTGCCAGCAACGCGATAGGACCGTTAGTGAAGGAGAACACGAGAGCACACCGTTTGCTTTCTGTGTCTGAACCAGTTTTTAGACGATGGCTAACCGGGGGGCCTCCGGCTCCCCAACTTCCTACAACAGGGTCCGCTCCCCCTGTTGCAGCAGAGGCAGCACTGCACCCCAGACCGCTAGCTAGCTAGTCAGCCAGAATTACACCTCTCCTTCGAACGCTCTAGCTAGAAAAAGACACAGAACTAGTAAAAAACGTAGTCAGACAATGAGTACCAGCACTGGCATCTATTGAGTATGCTACAGCGCAGAAGCAGGAGACTGCGATGAGGATCGGCACAATCACCATTTCCATCATCGGGCAAAATTCAGCCAGAGGCCATCTCTCGACTGTCGCTACTGGCTGACTTAGCACATTTCTGCTTTGAAAGACAAAGTTTGTCTCTCCTTGGAGGCCAACCTTGAACTGCTTACAGCAATCAGGCCCATATTAAATTGGACGAACGAGATCGTTTTTAGCCTCCAGCTTTACACTCGGATGAGCTTCGACATTTCCAATGCTAACTCTCGAAGATAACAAATGCTCCGTTTATTTCCATATTTCGCTATTGTTAATCTCCCCTAAAGCGGTTGTGGGTACAGACCTACCACCACTGGTACTTCTTTTTTCTTCACAATGGTATCTTGGAAATGGATCATCAAAGCTTGTGCCGTTGATTTCTAGTGATGTTGTTCCGGCTGCATTAGAAATAGATAGAGCTGACAAGTTTGGTGTTTTTTAGCAAAAATTATTGCTTATGATATGTAGGCTAACAATACAAACAAAAGGAATTATATATTACACATACGCTAATTGTTGTAAACAAGACATAATTTCAAAATCGTCACCATTACAACCATTTTCAAAATATCCTTCTATACTACGACACTTTAAGTAAAACGGAGGCTGGTAATAGCAGTAGAACAAAATCAACTAGATCTTCGTGGTTTTTTCTCGTTTGTCCATCGAACGCTAAGCAGAATAACATACGTTGGCCAAATCGAGTCCTCGCTGCCGCGGCAAGCTGGCAGCACACGACACTCATAAAATTGGCTTTCTGTCGCCCACATCGTCCGCCAACTTCTTCTGTTCGAGCAAACAACAATCCTCGAATTGGTCACTGATCGAACACACGAAGTGTAGCCAGAGTACAGGTGAGAGCGGTTCAACTATCCGCTAGTTCGGCGGCAATACCGATGGCGATGGTGAAAAAGGTATCACGTAGAACGATCGAGCTACCGATTGCCCGCAATCGATCGTATAAAAGTTAACTCGCCAATTCGCTTTTGTCTTAGTCGCCATCTTTAGCAACCCTATAAGATGCCCAAAATTCATATATAGCGCCTTCCGTTTTCGAAGAGCTTGGCTCGAGTGTAAATCTAAAGAAAAGTCCCCCAAAAAGTATTCACACCTCAATGTTACCTCCTGCATACACAAACCGAAATCCCTACAGCATCGTACTCTACGATGCCAGAGGTGCACACATAAAGTAAATCTGTACGTCACCACAATGTAGACCTTGAAGACACCGATCATCGCTAAGGCTGAAACTGACTCGATGATTATAAGCAGAGAAAAACAAGTGAACGGTTTTGACTTATTAATGAAAATACGTTAATGTTCATCTCGCTCGTTTTCTGGTTACCTTCCGTTCGTCTAATGGCATTGTACAGTTTTCGCGCTTGACGATTTCTGTTGGATGATGCTTTCCTCGAAACCTATCCTAAACCATGTAAAATACCTTTTTTATTATTATGATGATTATATCGAGAGACCAAATACATGGCATTGGGCGACTCGTTTTACCGCTACAACGAGCATTACTGCTATACAGTACAAGTATGTTTGTGCTTCACACAAACATACAACATATAAGATGACAACGCCAACAGCGAAACTAAATAGAGCAGAAAGAAAGACGCGGACCAACAAAAAAATAAACAGTTCCTTCAGCAGCTGCCACAGCAGCGGTCCTCCGTCGACGCCGAAAAGACGCGTTAGGAGCAATCGAACCGATTTGATGCGACACCAAATCGGTAAGGGGGTATCCGACGATCCATGATCCGTACATATGTAGCAATTCGACTAGTTGTGGAAGATATTCTGTCGTAGCCGAAAAGAATCCTTAAGATTGTTATCGTTATACTTGACCGGCATAACGATAATAATTCCGCTGAACCGGCAAAGATAATAATTTTATTAGATTACCTTCTATCAGCAGCATTTGGATTACGTTCACATGTCCATTATTTGCTGTTGGCGATGACAATGGCTGGAGTGGCAATGGATGTCATATAGATGGGGCACGCTGTCAGCGTGACCAGTCACTTTTGGGGCCTATTGCCTATCGCCGAGCACGAAGGGCACTACGGTTGAATAAACCGTTGTACTTTTCTCCTACATTCGTTTCCTTGTCTGTTTTTGCCACCGAACAAACGAAACAGCAAACGTCGTCCATTTGGTTGCTTTTCTTGACAAGCAACGGGTTCGCCGATCGGCTCGACAGATCGGCCCACGAAGGTCTTATCTCTGGTTGCCGTCGAGTATTCAATCGCTTAGCAGACGCAATGAGCGACTACAGAAAATAAGTCAACAATGAGCAAAAATCCGATTCGGCGCGTAAAAGCATCGTACGTCAATTGTAGGTAAAAAAGAGTAGGTGTAAATGAAATAACGAAATAAAGAAAACATTATATTTCGAAGAAAGCTGTCTCCAGTAACGAATGTTCGTCGTTATCGGTCACGGTCATGAGTGCCATGACTGTGGAACGCTGATAGAAGCATTTTTAGTAAATCGATCCTGAAGCGGCCGTAAAAATTTGTTGAAACAGCGACCGCCATTATTTCTAGCTGCTTTTTTAAGTTTTCCTTATTTACGGGTAGACGTACAAGGACTTCTTCACGTACTGTTCTGTAGACAGCACAGCATAATACGGGAAAGATTTCCTCAAATTGGGATAGCTGTATGAGGGCAAACACATTCAATGTAGACTAAGTAGTTGGCGCAGAACTTACTACGTGAGCTCACTGAATCATAGTTTAACTGTATTTACGAAAAAATACAACCATGAGAAAAAAACCATTCCATACGGGCGAATTCTGCCGCGGCATGAGCTTTTCGCTTTCTTCGACTTTCTGTTATACATGTTCACGCGTGTTTTCCTACAGAATTATTTGCTAGCGGTGGTTGTTCGAAGTAGAACGCCTCAGATGTACTTTCATCACTCTATCTAGCCTTCATCAATCCGCTAACCTAAAATATGTCCCGTCACTCGGTGCTGCCGGCAGTAACAGGTTACTACTATGCACACATCTCTCAACAGCGATTACCCCGTGACGAATCTAGCGCTAGCTAACAGCAAGCAGTCACATCGCGCGTGCTACTGCAACGACGGACCTATCGTTGTCTCCCCCTCATTCTTTTTTGCACCCTCTGATTTGGATCTCGAGCCCGAAGTGTCGCGGATCGGAACAGCAGGCTCTTCTCTGGTCTATAGTTTGCTGCCGCCACCGCTGCTGGTTCACTTAAACGCAAGCTAGTATTATTTAAAAAAGAAAAAAAAGAAAGCGAGTAACAACTAAGAGTTCTCTTCTGAGACAAATGGTACCACGATTTTCTCCACAATCGCCGACGGATGATGCCGTTTTCTGTAGCTTCTTTTTACAAGAATTTCCCACTTCTGCCTAGCAGCAGCAGCGACTGAGACATAAGTTCTAATACTGATCGTCGCCTTTTTCTGTTTTTTTTCTGTTGAACGTCATTGGGTGCCGACGACGACGTCGTCGTCGTCGTTGCCGCCGCCGCCGCCGCCGTCGTCGGTTCATGGGCAGATGCTCTACAGTCTCCTTATACCTCTTAGCCACTCTTCTTTGCCCCTCTTGGCCTTTGACTACATCTCTTCTTTCGACAGTCTCTCTAACACAAGTCGAGTGCTCCAAATGTTTACGGTTCAACGGCCAGATTTTATTTTTCGGGCGCAGGGTCAGTGTCGTTACCGTCAGTCGATGAGCCAGCTACTACTGGAGTAGTCCTACGGTCAACCATAGAACAGCCCATGCGTGCTGCACAGGTCTTGACGACGATGACGATCTCCAACTCTTCAGCCGGAACCTGCTCCATTACTAACAAAAAGGCAGCCGGTGTATGTCCTTCTGAGCCACTCAACAGGGCCGAAGGACAGCCTTGTGGATCGCTTTCAATTCCGTCCGTAGGAATCCACTAGAAGTTTCAAAACAGCGTCGACCTTCACCCTTCAGCGGGCTTGGCCTAGTTATCGCATCCCTATTCTCTCCCTTTAGAAGAGCGCAGACACAAAATCACACTGATAGCGCGTCAGGGACAGCTAAGATAGTTATCTAGTCGGGCTGGTCGCAAATGGACCGTACGCCATAACCCTCACTTGAGTCTAGTGAAAACCTTATATAGTTGTGATGTTATTATCATAGAGGGCTGCTGAACTCACTTCAATATACTCTGCTGGGGAATAGCCTGCCAAGATTTTATCACTGTCATCACGTTCAACCCAGCTGAGAGCTTACGGCGTGTGATATTTCACCGTTACACAACAAGAGTAAATGTGCTGGGTGACCAATCAAGAATTTTTACTGCAGACAATTATAGTTGCCGAATGTTTTGTTTGTGTTTGCAGCTTTAGCAGACATGGTGCGAGCCAGTAGGAGCCTTCTATTGCCAATTAAAACTACTGATACGTATCCGCTCACCGAATAAACAAGTAACCATTTGTAATAAAAATCCTAATAGAGGTAGCGGGGGCCGTAACTGGCCGTAGCGTCTCCTACCAATCAACTAGTCAATGAATTTATTACTAAATCAGCGCAGTGGCAAACAAATTGTGAGTGCCTGTATTTATATGTGAGTTGCTCTATTTTCTGATGCACGTATAAGAACATGTATATACATGTATGGCCAAATTTAGCTAGAAATCCATCTTCAATTTCTTTTTCTCTGACGACTCGTCGTACCCGATCAACGGAGTCGAACTAAGCTAAAAGGATCAATTCAATTCAGACGTATCACATCAACAACGACATGTCATTGTTGCCTCGCTCATAGAGTGCGTCGGATGGACCGGTGACGCATTGGGTCCCCCGCACAAGTAGCAGCGGGATTGCTATCATCGTCATCGACATCACGATTCACTCGAATCTAGCGTCGTCCAGCTGCGGCGGGTAGCGAGATACACGCACACAGAAACCACAGGGCATAGACGAGGACAGAACAAAGGAGGCAGTTAAAGCACAGTTTACCGCCAGCCTCGACCCCCTCGTGATCGCTTCCTATAATCGTTGCTAACGTCGGGAACAGTGGTCGCTCGTATCGTCTCGCCTATTCTTCTGCATTCGGACCTAACGTATTCGAGGTGCCGAGCAACAGCAGTAGCAGCACACGCCGCTTGCGTTGCCACCGCCGCCTAGCGACATTATAACCATCGCTGTCTATATGAACATGGTCAACAACAATTCAGCAAACATTGGCATGCCGCCGAGTCGGCTAAGTAACAAGAATTGCCACGGTGGACCTCACAGCAGCTTAGAAAATCATCGGCCCCATTAAATGAACATGATCTGCTACGTAGTGGCAGATCTCCTCTTGCAGTACTCGAGATAGAGACCAACTCTAACGAACAGCATTGCTAGCTCCATTCGGCGGCGCACCCCCCATTCTTGACGTGCCGTGCCTTATGTGCACTCTGGTTGTAGCAGTACGAAAGCATGGGCGAGTGGGGCGTCACAGCCCACTAACGTTATTCGATAGAGGTAGATACACACACACACAAGCACACACAGGAACACTGACACTGTAGCCGAAAAACTACAACTCAGTGCGGCCATAGCTACCAGTGCCCACATACTGTACGCTATCTAACAAAATGCCGGCAGCATAAATAAAATAGTGCACGAATCAGTCCCCGGTCTCGTGTCATGCGTCGATTCGATTTCATCGAGTGGCTACTGCATGTCTTTCCCCCACCAGCATCATGCACAGAACGACCGACGACCCCCTAAGCAATCATGTGTAGAATCATTGCTAAGCTAGTTGGCTTATCGCGGCGTTTTTCAGTGACATCTGCTGTTAGTCCTATTGCCTACGTATAGCGGTAGAAATGTATCAACGTCAGCTATAATCTCTGAGAACGTACACAGAAATCCTTTCTGAATCGTTTACATCTTCTGCTCTAGCAATGGCGCAGGGAACTGCACAATGGAGTTCAATTTGCTACGGATATAGACCTATATATATAAAACCTTCTGCGAACCCGTACAAAAACTAGTTCACACGCGCGTTTGGCATTGTCTCGGTGAAGAGTAACCATTTTGGCACATTTTTTTTCGCGGTTGTTCCTCTGTTGACGCGCGTCGGCCAATGGCTGTTGTTACACGTCATCAAATAGAAATGTATGCTATAGACGGACTCATTTACACAAGGCTAAGCTATAACTGTCCCTCGTCTTTATAGGCTATAGAAAACTGTCCTGGTAGATAACACTACGAGAATTCGAACATCGCTGTCGGAACTTGTACTAATAACAACAACGACTAAAACAGATATTAAATTGATTCCTCATTTGTCATACTTCATCTATGATCCTGTTTTCATTACTTCTTACGCACTCGTTTCTTCTCTTGAGAACAGTATTTTCTATGACATATTTACCGCCGCTGCGCTTGTTGTCGTCGTTCCTGTTATTGTCTATGATGCCGCTGTTTCGGCAACCGATGGCGCAGCAACGGGCAGCTCCCATTGAGCCGCTCGCTCATTTGTCCCCCGCAGCTCCAACCCCTCGGTACCGGTAGTATTCTACGTAGGAAAAGTCTTCGTTCTAGCTGATGTAGTTGAGCCCTTGCAGGAGTGTGGAGTCTAACTTTAGCACCAGCGACGATTCACTCTTCGTGCGAGGCCCAATATGCAACAGCGATCTTGTTGTGTATATATATGCTGTACTAGTGTTCAGCCTATGAAGCGATGCACAGTAGTGAATCGTCACACCCGTGACTCCGCTTCTGATAGGAACTGTTCCTGGGTTTCGAATTTCCCAATAGCATCACAAGAACATAAATATGCACACGCAGTCGCTGCTACTTGTAACCACACGGCCGACGCCGTATTCAATAATGAGTCCCTATAGAAGCAGCCATTCACCCAGCTGTCTTGTCTACCTACTGCACGTTTCATAGCAGCTAGCACGAGCGGGCAGGAGTCGTGGCGTGGGCATCCGTCCCTCGGAGAATATCTGGTCCAATCCCCCATCTGGTAACAGTAGTACCTGAAGACGACGGTAAAGCGCTCCGCTTCATTCCACATACAACCGTTATTTCAAACTCAACCTGATCAGGCCTTTCCGTAGTTTTCTCTACTAGAAAGTTGTCACCCACTAAGTATTTACTAACACCAGTATAATAATATGGTTTCGGTGGCAGCAATCCGGTCGCTGTTATGGGCCAGACCAGATCAGGCTGCCGACTGATCAGCGTTATACCGCTGATAGGCGCTGCACCGAGGCCACAGACTCTAGCGTCGTGCCGAAACTACATGAACCTTTTCAATCGCATTTTTGTTCGGGATCCTCTAGGCAGAGATTTTTATGACCGCTAAGTTCGGTAGGAGCATGGACACGGAAAGCCACGAGGTGACAGGCGTCCGTCTCTTAGCTTAGCGCAGCCTACTCTACTAGCCCAACCCTAGCAAGAAACTAACTCATAGCCGAGGGCTCCACAAAAACAGACAGCGCTCCCCCCACTAGCTGTGATCATCATTTGAACAAACCCACCGACCTTGTCACCACCTTTATTGCTAGCTAAAAGTTCAACTTTGTTTTCGTACCCCTGAAAAGTACTGATCTTTCATCGACCGGGTAAGCTCCATCAACGTGTCAGTACAACGGAGAGGTACGTTTTCGCAATTTTCCATCAAAAAGAGTAACTTTTTTCGTACGTAGAGGAGTACAGTTTCGGCCTTAGGGGAGAGAATTATTTGGAAGCTGATAAAAACAAGGCTCTTCTTTGGTAACTAGCGAAACGCTATAGGCCGCCTCTGTCTAATAGTCGTCTTTCATTGTGTTCTAAAGCCTTTTACGCTCACCTTCCATCTGTAAACTCATTAGACAGAAACACTTTATAACACTCGCTGTGCGCATATCATTCATGTCTCCTACCATTCCACACGACTGTTTCATATTCATTTCAATTTGCCATTATTAAACGTTTCTGTCACATCGGGTTGTGTTTTTGTCCAACATCTACGGCAACTATCGCAGCGAACGCTGTTAACCACAGCTTCGCCTGACCCCGAGCGTTCCCACGCTGAGCAGCGCTGAAATCACCTTTTCGTTACGCGTATCCTTTTTATCGCTCCTATCATCTTTGCTTAGTTTCCTTCTTTTCCTTACACTCCAATCCGATTCAGCAAATATTACCAGAGAGCACACAGAATTCGGCCTAGCTGGGAAGCATTTATAGTCGGATGATGAATTGATTCAATGTTACAGTTTAGAACGCACACGGCCCTCTTATCAACCCTCTCGCAACTACAGGCCATATGAGACCCGACGATCGACTTGGTAGTCACCAGCAATTCACTTATTGGTTCCATTTGTTGCCCTTCTTAAATGCATCGTATCAGAGCAAGGTTTCGGTGCCTACTTGGGTCATCGTCGATTCAATCTAATGCGATCGCCGAAATCGACTATGGGGTCCTTCTGGCGATGCTGTGTTGTTGTTTTGTATTGTACTGGATCGACAACAGCTGAAGGAGCGACAGAGGTAGCGTCACCGCTATTCTGGTCCTCCGGTGCATAGGTTCAAATCTGATCTCCGGTTGGTAGCCTTCAAAGGAGAAAGGGGGTAGTGCGTTTTGCTGTACTGTTCTGTGCCTGTGTACATTGTCGTTGGCCGCTGAGCGTTAGCTAAACCGCATCGCTTGTTGGCCGCTTAACGCTGGACGGCCTCTCAGCGACAGCAGCAACACCAAAAACAGAAGTGAAGAGCGGTAACAGAACGCACCGTCATGGTGCGCCAGATGGGCGCTTTCTTTCTCGAGCTGTGCATTCATTGTCGGTAACCACCAGCGTCAAACCAGAGCGAGCCACTCATTCGGCCTCCTAGTTGCCAGTTCAACTCAACTCGATGTTGTATGAGTGTACCCCATGAGAATGGTGGTGGAGGTAGATCAACTTTGAGTAAAACGACAAGAGATGACGCCAACGACCGACCGAATGAATCGGCGCAGGAGAACCCCCAGTATGTGTCTAAGTGTCATGGTCACCCCGATGAAAACGCCAGTGATTACACAATAGTGCAGTGCAATCCTTCTACTATTACGACGCATGATCCTCGAGAGTCGTTGGCGTCGCTGCCGCCGTCGTTATGATCGTTGCGGCCCTTGGAGTCGTCACCCTTCAGAAATGATAGATCCCGGAGCAGTGTTCGCTGCTGCGCAGAAAGGAGGAAAACAAGGTCCTTGGCAAAAGCCTGAAAGACTGGCAAGCACGTTGCTAGGCAACAATTTAGAACCAACAGCGAACAGAACCTTACACGATTATAAGAAGCAGAAGCGGCTCAAATAAGAACAATAACAGGCTAAATTACTGACGAGAAATCCGGTCGTTGAGTCGTAACAGCAAAAAACATCAATCATTTTCGGCTCACGTCAAATGGCCACAGAATGTTTTTTCCTAATCTCAACAAACGGGTCGTATAGCGTACCTACGTGACGCGCAAACACACAATCGAGACAAACGACCATGCTGATACACATAATTGCACAGCCACAGCTCCTAATGGCTAACATTGCATGCAATCTTCTGATTAAGGAGCTTTGGCGGTTAGCACAAGCTAGCTCCTCTAAGAGTTAATAGCATCTCTATAAATAGATAGTACTAATTTTTCTAAGACCTTTTTTGTGTCTTACTGTAAAGTGCCCTAATCGTATTCGAATTCTTGCAAATAAAGATACAATTCCACCTATGGCGGGCCACATGCGCGTGTTTCAACTAGATACGGGAACACCTCTAAAGAACATTCCATTTCAATTATGCCAGAGCAGGTCAGTGTTGTTCGGAACCCCCATGTCAGTAGATTTACCCCTAGCCACAACAACTCGGCAAAAACAGAATTGTCGCATCATCATCGCTAGAGCCGAAGTGGCCTCTGTTCCTCGACTCCTCGCAACGGTCGTTAGACCGGGCCCAGTCGTCTTACAACGGCTCGACATTGAGCCGCGCGATTGTTAATCGTGCTTTACATTGGCGATGATGACGAAGCTGATTCCGAATACGATCGAACGTTTTACCTTCAGTACCGCCGTCTTTCACCCCTGCTGTGGGCCTAATAGAGGTAGATAGGTAGGTAGGTTTGGTTCGTTTGCTCAACTTCACCTTCTTAACCAAGTCGGTGATATCGTCGTAGGCAACATCGGTCCAAGCGTCAAACGGACCTCCTCTCACCGTTTGATCGAATCACAGTTGCTAGCTAAAGCAAAGTAGTTCCACCATCTGCCAAAACTTCGGCATCGACGCTACCATCGCTAGGTCCTCATCTTGGCGATTCGTCGCCGTCCTTGCGTTGAATTCTGAGACATTACGAGCGATTAGGATGCAAAGAGACAAGAGAGCCAAACCATATAGAGTGCAGAGCAATGGAGCTGTGGGCTCGCCTGGTTCAGCCTAGCGTCTACCACCTCAGTTAGTAATAGTGACACCGCGCAGCGGCAGCAACAGCGATGCGATGCAGCGATTCGGGCCCGTACATCAGCGAAAAACCGATCAGTCGGCTAGCAAAGTTCACAACACAGCAGTTCAGCTACCGGAAGACACTGGAGTGAGTGAAGAATAGCTAGTTTTTCGTCATTCGACTGATCGTCGGTGGATACTTGGCCTCCTCGGTGACCTCGCACTGAGCTCCTCGCTCCTGTCTGCATTGTTTGCTTTCCTAGGTTCGGCCACGTTGCTTACCGAAGCAGCACGGATAGTATTGTCGCCGCCGGAGACGTACTTTGTGTAGAGAAGCTCGTGGTTGAACATAAGCGAACCTTTATACTCGTGCTGATGTGGAGAATTGTGCCGATGTAGCAGACCTCTATATTCTGGCAGCAGGATCGATGGCTGATGTTCGTTGTTGTCATGATCATGGTCGAAGTCGCAGACGAGCTCTTCGACTAGCAGAAACATACAGTCTGCAGTAAAGGAGGACCTAGAGTTTTACACAAAAGGGACACGAGAGCGGTCCTCACTCAAGCCAGACTCTATGTTGAGATGACTACTGACAATAAAAGGAGACAACATCGTGATTTTTCTGTTCAGCCTGAGTCCCTATGCAAGTAGACGCGCCTCCCATCGAACTCGAAGGAAGTACTGCTGGAGGAACTCAACTTCTCCGCCGGAACGCAGAAGCGTTGCACAGCTGCCGGCTGAGTTGTTTGCAACTCCCCATTTGGCCTTTTCTCCCTGCCAAGGACTATTGTAACGGACATTTAACCTTAGCATTGTCGCATGCCTATCAACACACCGACGTACAAGTAGCACATGAAACGGCCTCAAAAGTATGCAGCACAGCCTAGACAGCAAGCGGGCCCTTTAATCGTGTGCATGGCGATTTAAACATGGACTGTTCTTCACTAGATATAGCAGCGAATGTTGTCTCGAGTGATTTCGTTGCATGTTGCCGCGGTAGACCCCTGACCTCGCAGCATCTGTGACCGACTCCGAGCAAAGGGAGCGAATCAAGGCTTTGCTTACGCAAATGCTCAGCATTTTCAAGATAAAAACATGTATGGCTCTGCTTTCCGGCTAATAATCTTCAATCCGTATGGCCACACATACAAGGATGATGAGAAAGACTTCAAATTCAACAATGAATATTCAGATGTTCTTGCCTTGAACTTCAATCGTGTGACAGGATGATAAGGCCAATGTGAAACCCGGACACAATATGGAGTAGGAGAAAATCTGCATTTCTCTATCGACAAATAAAGCTTCGCCCCAAATCTATAGTGAAGCATCATGTATTGCCGCTCAGCATAACGAACAACATAATTTAGAAAAGTCTATCAGTTCAAGCTAATACAGATAGTGGGACAATACATCACAATTCCTTAAGCAAATTATCTTAGTTAATAGCAGCTATAAATAGATTTAGGTTATACGTTTCGATCCATCTAAAACACTAATAGACCTGCTATTGTTAGCACTGCAAAACAACCCCCGCGTTTTCCTCATGATTTCACTGTTTCGTTATGCTACATTAAGGATACACAGTATATATGATAGGCATGATGTGCTATTTCAAAATGATGGTTTTTGTTATACTTAACATGATCCTGTGGCACACTTTGAGCCTATATTGTTCATTATCAAAGACTTGACAACGCGCTTGTCCTGTCAATTCTACTGACGTTGTCCTATCTATGGACAACGAGCGCGTAAAGCACCGAGAATGAACGTTTAGATGGTTACTAACAACTACAGTTGAAAATCCTGCTTTCCGTAAAATGTACATCCCTAACCACCCCCTAACCGCGAAAGCAGACAATTCCGCTTTTTGCACAAGCGCCCCGTATCGCGTAACTTTGGCTCTCTTTATCTGTAGTTACTAATGGGGTTATACTAGGTGAGGTGGTTTCTTGGCAGAACGGAGCTGAGCTTTTGCCGCAGAGCGGTGAATTCAGCTCCGCTTTTTTCATCGTTGTCGTCGCCGCCTGTCTGCCGGGTTTCGTTTATTGGGTTTCATGTTCATTAAGCAGCAGCATCACCAGTAAAAAGCGGAAGAGGCTCATAATGCTGCGTGGTTTGATCCTACTAGCATGCGACTTCCTGCTCTAAAAACTAGAGCAGACGCTGACTCTTACGCCGAGTATTTCTACAAGCGCAATTTGTATTTGTGACCGATAGCATAATGTTGGTTAGCGACCTACGTAATTAACGCAGACTGTGATGCCACCGTACCGACGGTTGATAGAGACCGTTTGCCTAGTCGGAACACTGTACTATAATAGAACTAGTAGTATGATTGCAAAGTTCTTCGACTGATTGGTTATCGTCGCTCTACTTTGTCCGCATCCAAACCGCTAACCGTATCTGTGATTCTGGCCAACTAGTCAGAGGTGATTAGAAGGGAGAAGGTCAGGCAGCTGTGGCGGCCGCTTCTGTCACTATTGTTACTGCAGAGAGAACGGTGATCCCGATATACGTTTGATTCAGTACGCTCTCATTTCATGTAAAAGGATTGGACAATGTCCCCATTCTCTCTACCCTATATGCGTCTGCCCTCGTTGTATAACGATTCCGCGGTCATGGCCGTCAGTAGGACGATTTAAACTACATACATGTTGACGGTCTGTTCTATTCAGCATTGATCACAGCCATGTTGTTAGGCCTGCCATTGCTGCCCGTCAAAAAAACGCCGAACATGTTTCCTATATGGTTGGTGATGTTGCAACGCGAGCACAAAATATATACAAGCAAGCAGGCAAGCAAAGGCGAAACGGTGGGACGCGATAAGACGCACAAGAAAGCAATCCTGTGTTTGTGTTTATTTTTGCGTTAGACACTTTCGTCTTTAAGCTTCTGTGACTGTTGTGCAGTTGTTTTTACCGTTTCAATCCTGTATTGCCCAATGCACGAGACGTCTATCGCGTTTGTAGATCAGAAGCACCGAAAACGAAAGGAAGAACGCGACCACAAAGGAAATTTCCTGAAGCGCAGTAGAAGACGACGCTTCTACGACAGATCAAGAATCACTTTCTACCGGAGAGATGACTGCTGAAGAAAGGACCATTTCAGCTATCGGACAATGGCAATTCGGGACGATAAAGGCCGTTGTTGATCCGCAATTCTGCGCTGATCTACACGAGAGGGAAATTTGGTCTTGTGTAACGTGTCGCAATCCAGCAAAACATACGGAGGAAAACTTTTTCACTACCAGCGGTAAACTTCAGATCCTTTTTAAGCTAAACATGATGTTGCCGGCGAAGCACAATACCTGTGCCGCCCGCAGTACTTCAGACCTCCCCAGAAGAACTCGAGTCCTCTGCATAACATTTCAGTCGGTTAAATCAACGCAGGTCGACAACGACTTGCCTTATTTCAGCATCTAGCAAGCAAAACGATACGCCGCCGAAGGATTAGACTCACAAAAGTAAACTGTTACATCAGCCACCGTACCATAGCTGGTATTTGATTTCGACTACGCTAGGGTTGTGAGTTCACATGAAGAAAAACACATCGTTAGCATATACATGTACAATTACGGTGCCGTTCAAACACCAACATCATCTATACGATCGACTCGATACGCCACATGATCATAGAAATCGAACTATAATAAAGTTTTGAAGCAACATAAGGTGGTACAATAATACACGACCTGGCTAAACCATAACAGTGAATACTGGGTACTATTAAAAAAAATTGGCTAAAATGTAAACAGTTATCACGAAAAAAGTTTCCGTCTGGCTATTTCTTATTTTATCTCGGGCCTTCTACAGCCTGTTTCGAAGCGCCCTACAAAAACACTGCTACTATCGCTGCTGCACGAGAACTGTTTCGTTTTCGTTTCTATGACTGGCCGCTGCGGCACGCGCTATACTTGTGGCAAGGACAAGAACGCGCACTAATTCCGCCCCTGAGGTGTACTAAAGCTGCAGGTCGCTGTTCGATACTAATACTGATGTCTGGATCTGGGACGCGGGCAGTTTTCCGATAGTCGGTTGACATCACCACTTAGAGTACTGCATTAGACAACAACACAACAGGACAACACGGGGTAGCCGCCAAGGCACGTGGACTAATTTATGCCGAATAGGCCCGTCTCGCACCTGTCACTGTCCGTTCGTCGTTGGCTGTTTCATCCGTCGGCCGCCTCGAGCTTGAATCGCGAGCGGCATAGCCACCGCTAGTATCACAACAGGGCAACTCAACCAGAAATCGTCCGTTTACTAGCTTATTCTATTTTTCGAGAACGAAGACGATTTTGGTTCATCAAAACGAATCTATGACGCATTTGCTGGGTGTCAGTTCAACTCGACTGGTGAAGTTGATCCTGGGCAAAAAAGGAAAGATAACTGAAAAGGTCTAGGAAGCTATTGAATGATAAGGTATATATCTAACAGAACTGACAGGATCGCCAACTAAAATCGAGTTGATTGTAGGTCGTCTCCAGATCCGAAAAACCCGTGAGGGTCACGTGCAATTGAGGCCGCTATTTTTTTCACCTTGTTACTTCTCTAGCCGGCCGATCTCCACCCATTCCTCGATAACATAGGGACATACAGGCACATATAGGCACATAGCCTCGCATATAGTTCACGTACAGCAGCGGTCATATGAAGTTGCGACTAACAGCAGAAGCAGCCGCCATTGACGTCGTCGTCATAGCAGTGGTAGTACGTTGCTATCGTAATCACGCATCGATATCTCCCAGATCGTTCCGCCGGCCGCATGCCTTAGATGGCAAGAGGCTGCTAGGCAGGCAGTCCAGCTAGCGACCGATCCTTCTATATACCATATGGTGTGTGCTCCCCTAGCATCGGTTAGATTCGTCTCCACCAAGATGAGGAAGGCTGAACTATAATTTGACGGCAATTTTCGGTGTATTCGGTGCCGGTATGAGCCTCGGTATCTGATCAGTATCGGGAAGCATCTCCGGCTATCGGTTTAGATCATCGGTCCAGTTTCAGTTCAACGAAGAACGGGTTTCTCAGTTCCGACATTGACACGGACGTCTTAGATCAACCAACCAGTAATGGTCGCTGCTGCTGTTGACGTTGTGGGTTTAGTTAGCACAATGCTAACACCAATAGCCGATTGTGCGCCGCCAACTGTTTTAGCTTCTCAGTAGTTCAGCTACGGGACTCGGGAACAGCTGAATGTCCTGCTGATTAGCCTCGGAACGACGATTTAAACCACCTGAGCAACACCGAGCGGGCACGAAAAAGTGCTTGCCTATGATTTAAATCCTCGAAAGTCAGAGAGGTTCTAAGCACCATACTATCGTGCTTTCTATACGCAAGGCATTATGAGTTTGAACTATGAAATGGAACATGATAGGCAAATTTAACTTAGCGATTTAAGGTTGTCTCGTGTCTTATGTCGAGCATTGCAGCTCAACCACAGTAATACACCTCGGGTACGCATGCTTCTACGGTCAACGAGTCAGAGAATAGCAATACACTATGGGATAGATGGAAAGGGGCGATCTAGTGCAGTGATGAGGAAACTACGTGGGTCCCCAAGAAGGACAACGATCTGAACATCAAATGAAAAATATGTTTGAAGAATCGCCGCGAATTCTACTAGTCTGAAGTGTAATCCGAATCCGAAGGCTTGTAGCAATGTTGGCAATGTTGGCTAAAGCAATTCCTTGGGGCAGCCGGCGTCAAGCGAAAATCTTTTTTCAGAATCAGGCTACTTAAAAAAAGCTAAATGTTTCGAGTTTTACGTGCTGTAGCGCCGCTAGGCATTCTATCAGACGGCTGTCTCTCACCACAAAACGAAGTCCGTCCACGATCGGGTTCGAACCCGGTCCACCACGCCATCTAACTTGAATCAACCTGCAGCGTGGGGAAGCAAGGCACTAGTTACAAAACAACCGACACAGAAGTAACCTGAGAGATGAATACAGCGCAAAAACTCAACTCGGGGAATTTTGATAGAATCCGCATTCGGTAGAGAAAGCGTTGCTACTGTAAGCTTCCCCAAATCGCTTCTATGTATTGTAGATTCAGAGCGAAAGGACATCTGAAGCAAGGAGGGCTATCTCGAAGAACTCAAGCAAAAAAAGTAGTAGTCAAGCTTACAACATGAAAGTCGCTGATGCTGCTTCTGCGATTGCATTCCTTCGTTGCTTTCTTCGAGCAGGAATAGCGAACTTTTGAAAACTCAAAAAGCAAACTCGATCAGGCTGTTATCATCGGTGAAGTAGGTTTGGTACTTCTCCAAGTTTCTATATAGTCGACCCATTCGGTCAACATTTCGTAGGCAAGACCAGAATTCCTTTCAAAGTTTGTGTGCCTTCATTTCCTCACACGATACCGGTTACTGGCGTTCGCATACTTAATGATGCTTCTAGCTAACCAAGCGGGTTAGTTGCATTTGGCTTACACTGAGCTTCTTGCTTTCGTCGTCTATTGCTTCTTCGGTCGTATCATAGCCATTTTGAAGCAAGTGCACTCGAACGCTCCCTTTATAATTATCACTGCCACAACTGAGCGTGTAATCTAACGAAAGGTCGGAAGATAACAGGCAAACGTTCTCCACCAATCGTATTTGTGCTTTTCTGCTTCCCCTTGCTATTTTATGACTAGCTGACGAAATAGACGCTTAGACTTTTCTCGTTGTTATCCAGCGATAAGATTAAGTTAAGTTAGGCCAATCCCGTTTCAACCGCAACAGCGGGGCGCAAAAACCTGTACGAGGTGAGGCATTCCAGCGCTGATTCCACTGACCCTTTATTCCATTGGCTGTGGTTAAGGCGCCTGTCTTGACCGCGGTGTTTCCATCTGGTATTAGTACTAGTTGCTTCCAGGGATGGCGGTGTCGATCAACAGACACAAAAACACACGGGGAGAGGAATAATGCAAGTCGGATCGTCGCCAACTGACAATTTGACTGGCCGCTTGAATCGGTATACGTACGCAGCAACATCTGCCACTCATTTTTCTCGTAAACAAATCTCTAACACTGGTCGGGAATCCTAGTCTCTATTTCATTTCACCTCGTAAGGGGGTTCTTCCCAGCAACTGTCATCCGGCAACCGTTCGTCCCAGCGACGTAACAGGGGGCGAGACACAAATAAAGCTACAGAAGGTGGAAGCGAGGGGTAGTAGGTATTTCCACCGAAGATGACGGCGATAACCTACGCAAAAAAAGATTAACGAAGTAGGCTTTTGTGACCTCTATCATGTCGAATAATAATCATAGCAAGTCTGTTTAAGGAATTCACGTACGCTGCCGTCAGTGAAGACGTCTCACGTAACAGCAACAACAACGGCAATGCTAAGACCTAATCGAATTAAAATATTTATTTATCCATTTCTGTACAATAGTAATACTGGAGCTGGTGCTATGGCTACCGGCAACGTCAAATGCCGCCGCCGCTAAAACGGCTCAAACAGACTGCAACAAGCAGTGGCGACAGCTGAAATTATCACCGCAATATCGTTGGCGCGATGATCGACGCAAAGCGAGCTACTATCTTTGACAGCAGCGGCAGTAGTAGTAGTCAGTTTGCTGAAACACCTGCCTGTCTACCTATGACATAACGCCAATAAATATACAACGACGTCGAAACAGTACCGACTGGATTGGCAGTACCGCGAGAGGTCTTTATGCTCTGGTAGCTTGGTTGACGAAAGCATACGATAATGGAAAACCGTATGGTTGGCACGGGTGTCTGGCCGGCGAATTGAACCAGAAATGTTCGCCAACGACAACGAATACAACAGCAACCAGCCGGGTTTCTCATGACTTGTTTAGGTCAGCGAGGGGTACGATGACCAAGGAGCACTTCAGCACGTATTTCTACAAGCTACATACGAAAGCAGAACTGGCCGAAGCTTGGAAGAGCAAAAGAAAGAGAGAGATAGGTCTGTAGTTGGTGTCGAGAACGCGACAGCGTGCGCCCAAGCGGAACAGTGTCGCAGGTGCATTGAGTTACGGGAATAAAACGGTATAGAAAGAAATCAGGCAGGCGAAGATGCATTGCCTGTTTACTGGTTTTACCTGCGAAGGCAGAAGGTCTGGCCTAGGTAGGTAGATTGGTTGGTTGGAACGTTGTAGCAGCTAAGGAGAAGGCTGAACAGCGACCGATCGACTGACTGACTGACTGACTGACTGACTGACCGACCAACTAAAGTCGGCCCCAATATTATTCTCCCAGTCATTCCGTTGCCTATCAGGATTGTCCATGCTGCTCTTGCATCCTGTTGCTACTACAGGGCTTCTGCGATGAAGTACATGGCATTAGATAAGGAAGTGAATAAAAAAAGGCTGTAGGCAGCAACCACCATTCCGATCCGGCCGCCCAATTACCGTGGTAATGGCAGCAACAACCAAAATCAGCTCAGGCAAACTAGTCCTTTCACACACAAGACGCTACATGGGAATACCAACGTACATTGAGAAGATGCAGTGGCGACGTCAAATTAGCACTGATGGTAGTGTTGTTTTCACGTACGTGTGTGATGTGGGGCTTTCTGACACCCCAGGTCTAGACGACCCCTTCAAATATACCCCTGATACAACAACGATCATCGCAACGGCAGCGCTACCACTTCCACCGTCAAGATCAGCAATACAACACTGGCCAAGCACATGTGCCTGCCAACATAGACTGCTGCATTTGGATGAAGTTATGTTAGTCGCGTTTTCTCTATAAAACGCATACTACACAACACGAATTTGTGAAATTTTGTACTGTTTAGGCCACTAATGCTTCTGGTAGGACAATAATACATTTTGATATATATATATATATATATATATATATAT
>NW_019213354.1:0-75251 GCF_002532875.2 Varroa jacobsoni | reverse complement strand
ATTTGGCCAACAGAAAACAACTAGCTAGCTCATTCAACAAGGTATTTTAACTTGAAACGCTTCCGACGAGACTTAATTGCTCTCCAATCAAGCATTCAACGAGTAGCAGTGGCAGTTGCACCCTTAGAAGCAAAAGTGGGAAGAACAAAAATGGCAACTTTCACTGCGGCCGTTCCATTCTGTTGTGCCGTTCATGGCCTTTTCTCCGAGGCTCCGTCGTGGTACGCAGGTGGTTGGCTAATACTGCCATCAACAGAAACAGAGAAACTCTCTGCGTCTTTCTGAAGCGGATTTTTTGTTATTTTGTTAGTTGATGCCGTTCGCGGCTGCCGACGAGTTACGCGTGCGTTCTGTGTAACAAGCACCACCCTTTCTGACCCCGAGTCAAAATGTGTCATTGTGTGGCAAATATATAAGGCCGTCTTGAAACATTACGTACGTACGGTGTCTCAGTCTAGCATCGAAGCACTAAAATCTAAAAACAGCAGACGGGCAAGCAAACGAACGCTAATAAAGGCGGCGCAAAATTGTTTCCAAGTTTCCCGCTGCTTGAAGATAGGCTTTAGGCTAGTTTAAAGCGTTCGTCACGACGAGGACGACGGAACAGCAGACATGACGGCTGGTGTTGTCGCTCTGTAAAGAGTCCTGCCAGACCCCTCAGAGAGGGCAGGTGCATATAAACACGGTAGGTACACTAGGCAATGAAAGAGCGGCCAAAGTCGAGGCATCGACAGACAACCCGGCTGAGATAGCAAATAGTTTGCGGTTTTGTCTCAAGTGGGGAGTTAACGTTACGTGGTTGATGTTATTGCTTGCTAGAATGCCTAAATAACGTTTTTGTCGCCTGTTTGGTTTACAATGAGTGCGAGTGGACCATTTCGACTGCTAATAATAAAAAACGTAGAGCTATAAGCTTACGTTGGCATTTAATTTTTGTCACAAAATATAACCACAGACAAGACACAATACAAGACATCTATCTATATTAAAAACAATTAGACTACTAAAGCACGTTGCCTTAGTGTTTGTTCTAACAAGTATAGTATATGTGCAGTTATATATTTAACTGCACAAACAACAACAAAAAACACCAAGTAGATACGTAGCCAAGAACTGAATTTAGCCAGCGACGAACCAATGCTATAGCTACGCTTAATGACGCGTATATCATAACAGTTGTTCCTCACCGGCAACACGACGCGCATCTCTGCTATAGCAAAAAAAAAAAACGAGCATTCTGAAACTCCTAAAAGAAGCAAAAAAGTGCTAAAAGGTTTGAAGCGTACGTCGTTACTTCTGATCCATTCCCAGTGGCCGAGCCGCTCGCAGTAGTCAATAGGAAGCTGAGCGTCTTGGCGCAAGCCAATAGCGTCATCCACTACATAACTCGACCGGTCTTTCTCGCCCTCATAAGTGTCGGACATTTAACATCAGGCACAGCAAACTGCTGTGAGCAGCAAACACACACGGGCGGGCAAATTAGCGGAAACGCCCTCTGTTTCGTGAACAACTCAACTTTCGCGATCTTACTTTCGTCATTATCATCACGATGATCATCTGAAATGCTTTCTACTCTTTACACAGCTCCAGAATTGAATCCGATAGCAGTCAGTCATAGCCCTCAAACGGATCTCCAGGTGCCCGACGACGTCCGTCGGTTTACCCGGTGGCTGGCCGAGCCGAAGACCAAGACGGGCGGCGCACCTCTAAAGCGAGACTTTCACGGCCAAAGACCTTTTACAG
The DNA here is from genome assembly GCF_002532875.2 of Varroa jacobsoni. NCBI lineage: Eukaryota > Metazoa > Arthropoda > Arachnida > Mesostigmata > Varroidae > Varroa > Varroa jacobsoni. The sequence goes on along the minus strand of NW_019213354.1, from coordinate 73,508 downwards.
CAGAAATAGCAGATATTGAGGCAGATGATGATATTTCAATATCGTCTCATACCATTTAACCCTGATGCCAATGTCAAAATTAGAATAGCTAATTTTGTTCACCGCCTGAAGTCGTGTCAGAAAAAATATTTTGGCGCATGTGTGTGTACTCATTTCTATAGTATCTGCTAGCTGAAATAAAGCGGTACCAATCGCAGTAACAGTAGACTGATATGATGGCTAGCTAAATCATTTTTCGTTTTGACGCGGCTTATTGCACATTGAACATCTTGAGAAATCCATAAGTTATTGATCGTTGAAGATCGATAGGTGACCGCAAGGCTACAAAGATACAGGTACTGCTGCTACTTAATATACCAGCTGGTGGACACGCGGCAACATGGGCGAACAAACGGAATCGTCATTTGAATAATCGCTTTTGAATACGGAACATTGGACCCGCTCGCGTTGCTATGGAAGGCGCATCCTTCCTTCCGCCTCCTTCAGTATAAAAAAAACGTATAGAAAGAAAGCCGTCGACACCCAAACACCCGCCACGGGTTACCACGGGACACACAGCTTTAAAGCCAGCTCGATCATAAATATGGTCTAACAATAGCAACTTTCAGAAGTTATACCACTAGAAACAGCCAGGACCATCTATGCAGCCTCAGTCTAGTATAAAAACATTGCCTACTGATAGGGAATTAAAATTTTACCTTCGTGCTTCAATTTGTACTTCAAGCGGATAAAATGGATGCATACACCTGCAACGTTTGTAAGACTCGAATATACTTTATCGTGTATCGTTACTAGTTTAACACAGTGTGACTTCACTCTTCGGACGGCAATTCGATGCCGTCACATGCCGTCAATACACGGCGTCAATCAGTCGTCGCGTGTATAGAGAAACAAATAAATAATCATATATAGACAGGGCCGCTGGTCCAAATCACTCCTTTAACTATGCTCATATTTGTCGACGATCCTTTCACCATCATGATTATCGGCGCGGCACGGTCGCATCAGTCCTGTCATAGCTGTTGTACAATCGAAGAGCCACAGTTGAAAGTAGGTTTAGTTGGGTGGTAGGTCGATTGCAATTGTTCAAGAGACAGCCAAAGCGATTGCAGACGATTTTCAGCGTCTATTGTTTATCTGGACGAGTCAAAACGTACAGGGGTCGTCCAACCAATCGAGGCCGAACGGCGGCCAAAGAACGGTGGCGTTTAGCCATCTACAGCCGTCATCCTGCCTTTCTGTCACCGCCATTGACACAGTCCGCTCTTCTGTTTTATATGCCATAGTAGAAAAATAGCAAAAAGAATGCCTCCGTCTATATCAGAGGTCGTCACTTCAACCTGCTGCCTGTAGCAAAAAGCTAAAAGACTGGTCTGCGCGGCTGCTGCTTGCCTACCCGAGATATGCGGCCTTAACGTGACTATTTCGCGGCCTACGGCATCAGTCAATTGTTACATAGCGATTGAACGGATCGACCAGACGTTCGTGGCCCTTTTGGCCGCCCGCTTCCCACTTGTGCGGCTGTTCGGCCGCTCGTGGAGGCGGCAAGAACAACTCCGCCACCGTCAGCGCCCGACATCGTTTTCTTCCTCGTTGCCGTCGTCGTCGCCTCATTGTGTGTTTTTTTCTACTGTTTCTACGCAGTTAAGGGCTCTTTAACTCATGGCTCGGGCCGTTCTCGTTCTCCTCATCTGGACACAGCAATAATGAACAGAAAGATGCTGTGGCATCAACAACAATCCAACCTTTCGCGATTGTTGCGGCCACGCTGAGCGCTTCGCCGTCATTTCTGTTCGATTCAGCTAGCTTCCCCCACTCCGCAGCCGTCCCCACTGACGCATGAACAGGCCTCAGTGGATATGAGCGATCGCGAGCGGTGATGCCCGCGAGAGAACGACGGAGACGTTTGTGGGAGCATGTTTATATGGACGAGTAGAAGCGAGTAAATGAAGGTCTGGCGGGCGCTGTTCCGGCCACGCCAGCTGCCAGAGCGGGGATGCCCCTTTGGTTCGAGCCAACCCAGCTCAGTTCGCCTTGGCACGGCTCGGCCTAGCACTCTAACCCCAGCCCGACCCAAGCTAACCCTCCACCCCTCCTGCTTTTTGCCGCCTGGCAATAGCAGTAGAAATCGTTCCTTTTCTATCTGCTTTCTAGTGCTCTCACGAGCTTGGGCAGCCCCCGTTAGCCAGCGACAGCCAGTCCGGTGGCGGCAAGCGGCGAGCAGAAGCAGAAAAAAGAATACCATGACAAGCAACATGGAGGAAGAACAAAATGCTGGTTGAGAGCGAAGCTGAGCCAAATACGAAGCAGAAAACGATCAAGACTACTCAAAGGAGACTTAAGTCTCTCCACACCTATGGGAGGACACAAACAACAGTCGCAGCAGTGGGTGTACGGCGGACATTAGTGGCAGTGGCATCTCTTGGATGGTGAACTTATACGATCACGTTCGAGATCGATGGAAGTAAGTAAGCGACTGCTGAGACAGCTAATTGCGGAACTACCGAAGGAATAATCTTGCTCCTAGGTCACAAGCGCACCATAGGCCAGCCGGACGAATACTGGAGCCGATCGATGCCAGGAGGATTCGGTGCAGCAGTAGCGGCCACCGTCGAACAGGCGGCACCACGTTCCCGATCAACTGACCCTTTCTGCTCCTCCAGTTCTTTAATACATCCATAACCGCAAAAGCATCAGAAGCCATCGCGGATGCAAAAATGTCGGCTGCTTAGGCAAGCACCGAAAAAGGCCTTAGAATCGCAAACTCTCAATCGAACTAATGGCTAGTTTGAATCGGCTTTAGTAACAACAGCAGCCACTGCAATGGTACCAAACGATGTGTACCAATGAGAAGAAACGAGTTTACAAGCTTCGAGCCCTACCGGCATCACGCCGTCAATTCGTATCCCGTTGTCTTCGTCGTCGTGCTATTCCTAGAGAGAGCTGGCCGCTCCGTGGAAATCCTCGAGTTGCGAAAATGATCAGCTCAAGCTTGCTAGCCATCGACTCAGCCGAATCGAAAATTCTTGCTTAGCCGCTAAGGCAACTACTGCGATGCAAGCGACCTTTGAGCAACAGGCTGCGAGGATAAAGAAGAGAGAATATAAACGAGCGCTAGCTAGGACCATCCAAACAACGGCAAGGCTAGGACTAAGCGGTACTTCGCAGAATTTCACTGCGGCCGAAACTCTGATGCCGCCCGATACTATTGATAATTTTCTGATGCTTTTGCATTTTCGACAAAAAGAAGACTCACAAAAAAGAGGAAGATGAATACAGAGAGCGGGCGCCCCCACCTTCAGGCTTAGGGTAGCAAAACACCTAATCGAAGAGAAGGAGATCGATTCAAAATTACGAGTTACGAGCAAACTAGAACTACTAGTCAGGCTTTCCAGTTAGGTCTAGAGGCCTGCAAAGAACAAGACGTAAACGTACACACAGAGAATGATGCATTAGCATTTGTGATATCATTTAGATCTTAGTTTTTTAATATTGCGGATTGCATCCGTACTACAAGGTTCGGAAGAATAAACTATAAACATGACTTATAGATATTGTTTGTATATCTCACACCGAGTGATTAAGGTTATACTCAAATAGAGCTAAAATAGTAAGCGTGTATGTACGAATAAACAAAAAGCGTTTCCTAGTTTTCAAATAAAACGTTTACGATTCTTTACATGTTGGTTACGTCGGATCTATGGCCCCAAATCAATACGTGACCCGAACAAAATCGCCAAATAACAGCCGGCAGACGGACAGAAGCGGCCGAAGCTAAGGGTGACTCAGCAAGACCGAGCTGAAGACGCAGATTTCGAAGTGTGCGTTCGTGTGAAAGTTAAATTCTCCATACTACTAATACGGTTACTACACTGATCTGAAACACGATTCCGCAGTTCTTGATTTCGACTTTCGCTAATTGAACAGCCGAAATCAGCTTGTTCAAGCCCTCGAGTTCACCGATATTTGTAGACGCACTGCGCCTTCGAAAGCTACACCAATCATACGCTGGACGGTTAGGTCTAATAGTAAATTCACCACCGTCACCGGCAGCGGACTCCTTTCATGATTCGAAGTCAAATAAGAGCCGCAGAAAGTGCCGTCGTTACTAATGTCGCAGTGCCATTAACTGTCACCAGCCGCCGAATTCATATACCAGCGGTGAAGCTACTTCAAGCATATCCTAGTTGAACTGGTCCACTTTCTCGAAAAGCCGCTCGCCAGGAACGACGATGCATCGAGCAAGCGGATATGACTCCGCAGTTTTGATTGCAACAGAACAACAACGACGGCGACAGCGACGGCAACTCGATGATCGATATATCATGCCCAGCTACTTGACCTTCTGGCGAATAGGAAAACGATGGGGACGCGCCAATTGGCCTACCAGCATCTCATCATCAGATCGTTCAAAATCAACCGAAGTAAGTGCATGACTAACGCCACGATCTCCAGTTGCTAGTACTACCAGGTAGAGACGTACCGAAACTCTAGGTATAGCCACAAAACTTAAGCACGTCTGGCCCACCATTAAGAAACCGTTCTACATGAAAAGAGTCGAAAAAAAAGACACGAAACCTGAAAACATGCGTGCGCACAGAAACCTCCGCCCTCGCGATAACATACGGTCAACGGGACAATTGAATAGGCCAAGTCAACTACCCTCATTGGACCCAGGATCACGAACGGTCAATGACAGCTTTGCTAATCGAAAAACCAGCCTCGAGCTTGACTGACCCCTTTTCCATGGCTGCTTTTCCTCCTATTTATAAAGTTGTATTGTAACGTCAAACGAGAAAAAAAAATATTAATTTAAACTTGTCCTCGTAGTAAAAGTTTTGCCGCCAGCGGTTTCTAGGTGAAAAATAGACCCCTCAAATTTCTAAAATGCTCCAGTTTTCTTTCACGTTTGATTTCTCTGAAACGCTTATTATATAGAAGTGCATTTATTGAACTACTCATTTCGTAGAAAACGGCTCGTGTAGTGTCATATTATTTTGTGGCGAAAAAAATATTACTCAGATGTTTAGTTAATACGATTATATGAATTTTAATCGAAGCACGAAGAACCGTTGAGAAATCAGTTTCGCCCGTAGACTGCCAGGCATCTGAAGCTGTTGGCAAATAACAAACCCCACCATGCTGAGACGAAGCTCAACATCGAAAACACTACATAATGTTAATAGGAAAAATAATAATAAATAGAATTATTGATGACCGACGAGTTGACGATTTTTATACTGTACTTGACGGTTACGCTGTATTTCTGCGCACGCTTGATATTTTGCAGCCACTTTCTACTCTGCTACAAAATGCACTGAAGACTGAGATGTGGTAGAAGTAGTGACAGCAGTCGAGACAACACAGAAATAAAAAAGAAACGTTGATACTGAGGAGGAGGTTACAACACAGCAATGGGCGTCAAGGTCGAACTGACGGTTAAGCTGGCCAGAGCGCCAACCAAATCAACGAACCGGTGACATCACCGAGCGGCGAATGACGTCACGCAAACGCGTGCCGTCTGCTTGAAGAGTGACTAATCCATGCAGGCCGGATCGATGTAACGAGCAGCAAAAGACGAATAAAAGGTTTCTAAAACAGCATTTAATGTGTCCCTCTGGATGCCTGCGGCGAGTATTGAGCGGTAAAGTAAATAGAGATATCACACCGCTCTCACTAGTTGCCTCGAAAGGAGGACTTCAATCACTAAAATACCACGAGTATTCCGAGAAAAAGAAATGAAATAACTTGACATTCAGCCTGCTCGCTACAGAAGCCTTCACTAGCTCGTACTGTAGTTCACTTGCCTGGTGAATCAACTGAATGAAGATGCGCCACCGTTCTATTTCATCGGTAGTAGCTCAAACTGAGTTTGAATCAAGTGAACTTTTCAAAGTTATGATGCGGCGGATTGCATAAATAATGCATATCGATCGCTTTAAATAGAGAGTTTTACCAACCAGTCCCTTCGAAACGTTTTACTTATGCTGCATACGATTGTACTGTTGAAATTTTCCCAGACTACGGTTTTCTGCTTATTTTGTATTCTATTCTGAGAGACTTCTACTCTGAAAGTTATTTTAATTTCTTCTCATAAAATTCGGCGGGCGAACGTTTGAGCAGGCGCACACATACGGCCAATTCAACACAAGCTTACCCACACTGCGGACGTTAAGGAACCGACTGCGCTAACTTATCGAATTGGAATAACGTTGAACCTGAATACTGAAAATTATTCGACATCTTTTTAGGGCAAAAACGTTTTGCTCGGCGCAATGACAAAGCCGCAATGACAAATAATGTGAAGCAGGCCATTAGACATTAACTGCATTGGACCGTTTTTGACAATTATTTTTTGGCAACACAGACAGTACAGTTCGAATCAGTCAACTGATTTCCTAGTATATAAGAAAACCATTTGCTTTCGTCATCACTTAATTTAATGTAGACTTACTAAGCCTAGTATTACATTTTTTTACGGATCTGGCGAGCGCTAACGTTGCTTTAAAATGGATATATTCCCCAGGTCGCTGATTTGGCGCGGTCTAGGTTAAGACACTTCACATGTCCGCAAGTGTCGAGTGACCTAATACTTGAATAAATAGAATATCCTAGTGAAACACAATGCCGTAACGAAAAAGATTTCAGAGACTTCGATCTTTCGGATCCCCCCCCCTCAAGTCAAACTTCTACTATGGATTTCGTTCACCAAAAATTCTCGAATAGAATACAATATTCTATTTCATATGGGCCGACTAAGGCATGCATCTCTTGCCTAGTAAGACGGATTATATATACATGCTATACCTACGATTTGTATGAATAGTCAAGAGAGCAGATTTTTACTCTTTGAGATGGTTCCAAATGGAGGTAGGTACGCAACACGATGGTTTTTATCTACCGAAGCTTCGGTTCCAGTATAAGCAAGCTGTAGGTTCGGTGACAGGGAAACTTCGTTTCCAAACATATTATAAAGAACAAATGAATATTACCTAGAACTATCGAATGCGAAAAGAAGCAGTACGGTGTCTTGGCCTGTAGTTACACTGACTTGGATTTTTCGACAGGTAAACTAAGTAATTGTAGGAAAGCATACCTATACTCAATCCAAGTAGACAGCCAAAAGGCTTCAAGTTTCCTTCCTATGTTACACTTTCTCCGCTATCTAACCCTATCACATAGCATAGCCATCTCACGATGTGTTACTACATACGCCATTCTGAATACTATTACGTATTTATTCTTCACATTGTCATTTCTTGCCGACGCCCCAGAGGCAGAGTGAAATATATATCGGATTGTGTAACTATCTTTTGAGCGACAATGATGGCAGTAGAACTTGCTGGTTCTCCCAAACACGCAAAAAATGAAACTTTTTGCGTGTTTCTGGTTTCTACTATAATGCACAGGATATGATAATGATCAAGTTGAAAGGTAGAAAGAAGGTAGCAAGGGAGTTAGGGGAATGGGCAGTAACCTAACGTTAACGGAACGCGGAATATAGTGGACACGAACCCAGCCCTTCATGTATAGAGACCGGCCGAAAAAAGGACATCCGCTATCATCCAGACAAAACAAGACACCGCGCCCAACGACGATAGACGACAGATCAGTTAACACTGGCGACGACAACACCGAAGACGTCAACGGCAGCTAACGGCCCGCTAGCGGACGCGGAACGTCTGATTAGCTAGAGCGAGGGGGGTTTGAAGAACGGGAAGGGGGACAACTCCAGCCATTTCCGAGTTTCGCGCATAGGTCTGGTACACGGCAACATTTCAGCACTACGATTTAACGGCGATAGCTAACGTAGCACGAAGAGTCCTGCTGCCGCTGTTGCGAGAGGTCTGTGGTAGACGAGAACACTGCCGTGCCGCTAGGTGGGCCGGCCATTCGTCTCAGACACCTTGGCTGCACTTCGGTTAAGCAAGGAAACCTTAGGTTAAGTCGTGCTGTTCAGCTATTATCTTCTAGTGATCTTGCATCTGCCTAATGAACTCAGGTAGATTTTCAACACAGCGCTCACGGAGGACGCACGTTCTTACGGTAGTATGTATACAATACTGCTGCAGGCAGTGTTGTGTGCGCCGACAACAGAAGCAGTATAAGAAACGTCATACCGTTCAATGTTTAGCTGTCATTGCCGTATTGAGGAGTCGTTATGTGTTGCTTCATTGCCTATTCGTAAGTAAGGGTTTATTTGGTTTTTGGCAGCTGCGCTAGGACATGCACACCTGACGTGGCTGAGACCGTTTCCTTTAACAGGGGGAAAAGCAAGAACTTACCTTCGAACTATGGTATTGGTACGCAACCGTGGTAGGAAACCGATAATTGAAAGTAGCTTGATTAATATACGTATGTATCTGTGTAGCTTTTAATTTTTTAGCCGATACCAAAAGTTATTATAAAAGTTACCTATACGACCACTTATAACCAGTACGACCCTTTCTTTAACATTACACGTCCTAGTCCAGGCAGAACTTCACTCGTGTATTATACAACCGGTTCATATTCAGTACACTTTGTACCCAGACTCAAACAATCCACAGTCAACACATTCATTATTTCTTTTTGCGCACCAAATTACTTAATAAGTAAAATCCAAGTGCTTCAGACAACATTCACAGTAAATAGTGTCGTCAGAAACGTTCGCAGTTTCTGATGGAACTATTTACTTTTCGAATGCCATCTGCTTATAATATCATTTGGTCTCTAGTTGTCGATCTCGAACCGTTGACTGGACAAAATGAGCCGCCCAATGTGTCCTAAAGCGTGATCAACGCACATTCTTACATCTCGAAAATGTGTTTGCGCAGGGTGCACTACAAATGAAGAAGAAGTAAAATAGAATAACGTCTTTCACACACAGACGCAAGTCTACCGTTGATGGTCTCATACACTTAGAAATCGCTTAGCAAGAATCTTATGTGGATGATAGAACGGTCTTTTTTTCAAATAACATCAAAGGGGCAAGGTTTCGTCTTGACGGCAAACCGAAGAGTGGATCAGCTAACGGTTTTTATCCTTTCAGAGGTAGGCTATAAATACGATCTTGAGATACTGTGAAAGCGCCATGAGGCTACCCTAGCAAGTCTTAGACTATTGTCTTGAACCGATACTCTCGGTAAGAACACAGTTTGGATAACCTACTCCCGTCAAAGTGTCATTAAATTTTCATGCGTGTGGCTAGCCACTTGTTCACAAGCGGAGCACAGACTGCTCCTCATGAATCGCCTCATCTACCGCCGCCTATAACTGCATCAAAATAGTGCCACTTGTCATTAGAAAATAACAACAGTGGCTTCAAGAGAACTCAGTTCAGTTATTCGTCTGTTTTTGAATAAGACGAAAACGGACCGCTGTGTCGATAAAAAAAGAGCACCTAAAGACAACACATATTTAGCGTCATCATCGAATAGGTCGAATACAAAGCCTTTGTAGAGCCACAAGTCCGTATTCAATGTCCAAGTACCGGAAGATTCACTTGAGCACCAACAAAAACGACTAACGGTACTTTTGTACGTCATAATAGACAGAACCTATGCTAGCGATACAAAGGGAAAATTATTTACCTAAAACCCCCCATAAATAACTTTATACAAAACAAATGACTATGGATTTAATAACCGAAAAGGTGATTTAAATAAAATACCGAAGTGTAATTTCCGCATGTCGTCGCGTTTCATTAACAGTTTCCTAAACGTAACACCTCTGAGGCTCTTGCTAGTTTCATAAATCAAATGAATAAATAACTACGAACAATAATAATAGTAGAAAAATTCGAATCTAGATACAGGCCTATGAGAAGATGAGATGTAAATCGCACTCAAAAATCACATGCACCCACAATTCCTATGCTGCACAGTAGTTCAAAGCTTTAGTTCCGTTGCCCTTTTCTAGAGATTCGGTTTTACAATGATGTGAACCTATTACGAATCAATTGAGATTGCTCCGACTACCTCGAAAGAGATATGGCAAAAATAAAAGTAACAATTTTAAAAAGCAACGGGAAAGATTAACGACCCTGATATGTTCGTTGCAGTTTCACATTTTATTTAGATGGCGCTATTCTAGTGAATCGCTTACGTCAGCCACTTGGCGACGCCAGACGACATGGCACACGCCCGTACAGACACGGATAGGTGGTAAGATTTCCGCTACCGTTACCAACGTTATAGTCAGGCACCAAACTTATAGGCACAGCAGATATTCGGTCATACGAAAAACTTATGCGTATAATATAAACTTATGTGTATTGCTATGTTCCACAATCCACTGGGGTGCTCATTAGCTGGTAATCAACTACATTAATAAAATAATAATCACGATTATTATGACACTAGATTCTACTAACTTGGTATCATCTCGAGGTCGTTTCCGTTGGCACTCCAGTATGCCTCGAGGCGTAAACGGATTTACGTTAACCTGTTTCCGTTCGATTAGTGGGGTCTTCATTGGCAGTCGGGCTTGTTTGGCGGGCGTCTGCCGGGCAGGAGGTCCTGGCGTTCGCATGCCGGCCAGACGCGACAAACGACGAATCGGTGAGCCCGTGTCCTCGAACAGCCGAGTCCGTACCCGAGTTTCGCTTCTATCCCGCTGACTACGTTCCAGTAGTGTTTTTGGTGTCTGTGGCGAGTTAATTAGACGAAGCGTTCGAAGACCCTTAGTGGGTGGCGAATGTGACGCGTCTTGGGCAACCGGCGTCAACTCGGGTGTCAAAGGTGCTCGCCGCATGGGTGTCACTTTGCCAACCTGTTTCTGTTTGGGCTTCGGCGTTTGAGGAACAAGGCCCGGATCCGAGCCCGAGTCGGTCGAGCTATTTAATTCTTCTGCAGGATCGTCCCCAAAATAGAGCCGCTGGCAACAATTGTCTGACATCCTGCCGTTGTGGCGGAATGTCTAGGCCAAAACTGAAGCAACCTTTTGTCGTCGTTAGGCAACCAAACTGAGAGAGATAGGAGACGTTCGAAAGAGAACGATCGCAATCGTTAATGTTGGAGCGGTCCACTGTCCAGTAATTGTTATGGCACAAACAAGAACGATAACAGTACAATGCTAGCAATGGGAAAGACAATGGCACTCAACGTTTGCTAAGAGTAAGCTTTAACAACTATCTTGTCGTATACCCTTTCATTAACAATTTCGAATTCACCTAGCTACGCGACTTGTTGCAGCCTTACTTCTCACACGTAAGCTAGCTCTTCGAAGCACACGCAAAACAAAATTCGCAACGATCACTAGTACCACCTTCCTCACACCATGCATATTCTAGATCAACTGAACGGTTACAGAGCCGGCTTTCGAAACCACCAAATCCAGTTGAGCGCCAAAATTTCGACCAATCGGAGAGCGAGAAAGGGAGACAGATCAGCAAGTGGAGAGGGCTATTTGAATTTTCGCGGAGACCCATCAGATCGCGGATAGTTTCAAAAACGGTGTAGAACAGTAATAACATTTTTAATTAAATCATTGTGGTGCATCAGAAACGTACGGATATTGATCTACTGGTCAATCGACTTTGTTTTTTGGTAGATCCGAATCTGCTAAGTAATTTCTAAAATGCAGCAGTTCTACCTATTTGCTGAACCTATGTCCATTTATAGCGTTTTAAAATTAAATTGAATTATTCGAATTCGTTATCACTACAACACGTTTTGTCTAGCGCTTAGTGAAACGACGACATGCTATTAGAATGTCTTAAATGTCGTAGAAAAAATTGCAGCATATTGTCTTTCACATAGTAAAAAATAACGTAATACATGTGACGTAACGAAGGATCTTTGCAGTAATCGATGTTAAGCGTCAGTATAGAATTAATCCTAGTTATGAATCAGAATGTACAATACGTCTTGAACGTCATTGATACTTTTAGCTGTGCTTCAGCTCGGTTTGAAGAAACGGATTTAGAAAATCTTCATTGAAGCCTGAATTGTAAAACAACGTATACTCAGTCAATGGGATTTGTAGTCAATGGAACATATATATATATATAATTCATCATGAGATATACACACGTTTGTAGTGCAGCATATATATGTAACAGTTATTTTCACTTGAAACTTGTTAAACAGTAAATCCCGACAAAGTTTTTTAAAACAAAGCCAGAGGTCCGACATGAATTTTAAAGCTCTACGCTAAAAACTCCCAGCTGCAAAGAACGACATACGTCTTCAATCCGTTCATTATGATCATTTATTTCAAATGTTTTTACATCCAAGGTGTGCAGTCATGTCTAAGCACACAAAATGTAATCGTTGTTCTAGACAACTACAAAATGTTGTAGTTATAACTGATTCTATTCATCTACTTCTCACTGTATTTTATGAGAGCAGAGGTGATAGGCAATCGTAGTAGTACGCTTTAGATCGATCGATACAAACATATTCAGCCAAAATAATTCGTATTGTTGATATGCACTTGTTTCTAGTGGTCGAAAACTACCGCAACCGTTACCGCTTCCACATAGTACATAAAGGTCTTCCTTTGCCTGGCGGGTGTACCAATTTGACTTTATCTAGAAAAAAATGTTTAATTTATTTGAATTACCAGTTTTTTTTTGTTTGATATTAAACACTATTTGTATAATCTACTTGCACGATCTCCGTTTGATGAGCGCTACTCAGTTGTTGTAAATGCTGGAAAAATGATCGTGCTACAAGGATTACTACCAAACTCCACAAAAAATACGTACTGTACATACAATGATGTGTTATTACTACTATTCATTGGGAGGTATAATTAAGGTATACGTATGAACCCAGCCGCACGATCGTAAATACTTTCGTACTATTATTATATTACTATACCTATATTACTAAAACTACCACTAACGTCTAAAGTTTACATTTCTTTAAAAAAAATTGTATGCTTTTTTAATATAACTTTTTATACACTTTTATTATAGTAAGGAAACGTCTTTAGCTTCTCCCTGGCCTTCATTATGGCTGATGGTCAAAATTCATCAGAAATATTCCCTTTAGAAATAAAAACACAGAATATGACACAGCCTGATCAAAAACGAGTTTTACTTCAAATATTATCAGATTATATATATATATATATATATATATATAAGAATTTCCGAGTGTGGCATTTGTAGCGATAAGAGTCACTTCATGGCGAATCTGGCAGCCTAGAATAGGTAGTACTTTCCATTGTTTCATTATATGCTAACAAATTTTAGGATGAATCATCAAAGGAGACACCTGTCTCGTATTGAAAAAGGAAGATGATTCTTACATATACTTCTCTTGGACCCATAACTCATTCAGACATTGTTAGGTAAATACCCTTAAATTGGCACTTTTTTTACTGTTCTTCAAAAACCCGCTTGTCTTCCACAACTGAACGCTTCGAGAAGAGTAAACGCCATTTAATCGAAGTGGTTTATTGGTCTGTCGATTTCCACTTTATTTATTGATGACAGCACAATACAGTATCATTTCAGTATTGTAAATGCTCCAGAAGCAACAGCTTCTACTTTATGTAAATACTAATTTGTCCATAATAGATAAGCAACAATGGCTACCAGGACAATACAAAATTTCCTTGAATGCACAATGTTGCCTGCCATACAGTTTCTTTTCCATCCAATTTACGTCAGAAGAAGGCAGACCTAAAGAGGATCTATTGCTATAGCAAATTTAAGAAGTGGAATAAGAATATGTATGTATGGAAATGTGATGCGGCCCAAGGCCCTAAACCTGACCATGTCTGTCTTAGACAGTGGGCTGCCTTGGTCCAGAATCTCTTTCATTCCTTCTATTTATTTATCCTTACGAGCGATTGTCAATCACCGTCTATCTACAAATAAACCTTAAATCATATTAATAAGAGTAATAATGTAAGAATGTATATACATGAGCTATTAAGGAAGGCCAAAAACAAAACTATCCTAAGGTGAATAAGCATATTGAATATTATCACGGGGAAACTCAATATAATGTTTCGAAATAATAGCGATAAGTTACGAGTAGGTGCTTTACACGCTCGTATAATTTAAGTGCAACTTGGATATTCCTTTCACTACGAACAAAGATTTTGAATTCCAGCATTGAAGAAGGAAACGATTACTGGAAAAAATTCGTCAATATAAATAATGTATACAGACAGATAACGGTCATACTAATTCGGCTCAATTAAAGTTAAATTCATGATGCCTAATTATAAGGATTTCAAACTAACCTTATATATTTGTTCAATAGATGGCTATCTTCAGGAATGACTAATTGGCTCTTAGCTGATAGCGACAAGCCCGAAGGACACAAGATTTGGAGATCTGGTCGTGTTATTATTGGATTGAATGGCCTAGTAGCAACGAGCTGATTGAAGCAACCCAAATACACAGCATTTGCGAAAGCATGCGAAAATATATTAATTGATGGACCTTGCAATGGACTTAATATTTGCTGAATCCTAATACCTTACCATAATCGCTTTAGATTTAAGAAGAGAGAAATCGGACAGCTTACATCGTCGTGCCCAAATAAGGGGTTCCAATCAAACATTGCACCCCTGCTTACAAACATAAAGGCGGCCACCAGCGTCGTTCGCGCTGATATGTCATCAAATGTACACATTAATATTTCTGTGAAAACTGTGGTGAGTGAACATGTGCTTTCGATTAAGAGCCTCGAGGAGTCAAAAGGAGGAAGAAGTAACTGTGAGGCACCCTTGGTCGAGGATTTACTAGGGAAAAATTTTTTTTAGATTGAAGTACTGTAAAATATACAGGCTTCATGTACTTTTTTTTGCAGATCTCGTAACGGTAGCTAGGTGCCAAGCAGGTTTTGAAAACTTATAGCTGTTTTATTGATAAGACAAAATATTTCACGTAGTTCAAGCCAATTGGGCAAATTTCCGCTTATGATTGTTTGAAACCGAATTTCGGTTTTAAACAAACAGGGTCTTGCTTTTATGCACTGTAAGATGTTTCGCACAGGTTTGAAAATGTAAAATAAAAACATTTTTAATAACTGCCGATCCTTGATTTGTACTGTATTTGGCTTGTAAGAACGTAGACTCAAAAATATAGTATATAGCTAAATTGCTTAGGTTCTAGTGGATGGAAATGTCGATCTTGGTCTAAAATTTAGTAAAAGAGTCTTATACAAAGGCCTAATAAAACGAGAACCATCAGCTTACATTGTTTGCCGCTCTAGAACCGCATCTGCCACTTAAAACGAGTTTCTTGTACATATTTTGTAATACCATCTTATAGATTAAATAGTAGTAATCGCATATATATATGCCGCGTTGTGGCTTTTAGTACTGAAGTTACCCGATGGGCTCTGTTTTGTAATTGTGATTTGATGAGCAATTGAGCGTCCACTCGATTTTTTTCTAGAGGTAACACGATTTTATGAGATAGAATAATAAATAGAAGGCATCTAGTCGTTAGCATTCATCTACGTCCGGCCAACAAAAAATACATCCTTTTCTATTGCTAAAACCGTTTATTTACTCGACCGTTGATTGCACCGAAATTTTTGAATTATATCGTCTGTTAACGGTCTGTCGTAAACCTGCTCTTCCATTGTTTATTTTCATTATTGTGGCTCTCTCAGAACCACTGACGTACACACACGCGCATTCAAGAACACGCGCGAACTCACCCGCACGAAGCAGCCGCGCTGTTATTCACATAAGCTTCTCCGCGCTAGCAGACGTCTGTAGCTGCAGTAGTCATAGCTAATACAGGCCGTTTTCTATGGTCCGTCGTTGCTGACTGCACAAAGGTACCAGCATCGGCAGTTCACAGACATACTCAGCTCTACGGCGCACTATCGACTACAGTTGAGCGTGAAACCGCTGTTTATCGCTCCTCTTTCACTTGAACCTTTTTAACCGTTTTCTGTTGCGACTCGTGTTTCTACTACTGGGCTTGTCTGCCAGAGAAGATTATCTCTGTGAACAAATTCAAACTGTGGCGCGGCGGCCTTTTAGGCGCTGCAGTCATCTAGTTCGGTAAGCATAACTGCTGATAGCCGATGCGTCAGCGCCACCTAGCGGAGCCAGGTGCGATCGTTGCAAGCGTATTCAGCCGCTACGACGGGCCGATGGGCAAACGAACCGCAGCTGAACCGGTCATCGCGGCGCTACCAGAAGCCGGCAAAGAACGACCGAATATAGAGCAGCCGCCGCGGACGCTGCGGTGCAGCTATAGGATCGTGGAGGAAAGCGCGTTGTGGTAGCAGGCGAACAGCCAAATGGCCGCCGGCACGCAGAGAAGTAGACACTCATCAGTAGCTTTTCGTGGTCGGCGGTAGATGATGTGCGTTGAAGAAGCCTCAAGTGAATAGAGTGCTTCCAGGGACAACAAACAAACCTCAGCGTATCGCTAGTGCATCCATCGGTGTAATTAGTAACCAGCGTCGATAGTAATCTGCTTCATCAGCAAGTATCCTGTTCTTGTGGCGGGGCTTGGAGGGAGGGAGAAAGAGTATCGTGTTTCGAGAAAAAACAGGACCTTAAGACACCGCAGGAATTGTACCGAAAACGAAAACAGTACTTACCACCCTCAGCACCACCGGCAGCATGATACCTATTAACAGACATACGTAACCATTGCGTAGTGGCTGTTTCCTTGAAGAGAGCTTTAATTGTTGCTTTGTGTATGTTCGTGCGTGACTTTGCACCAGCCGAACGAACTTCAGTTGATCGATTGCTGATTGGTAGTTCAGCGTATGTTCATGTAGTACAATTGGTCTTCATTCTACGTGCTGCCTACTTAGTTTTGTGGTGCGCCAAACGAACTGCCTGGTCGTGCCGTAGCTTCGGAGAGTTGCAGTCTTTATCCGAGGAGGTTTTTAGATGCCGCCGGCAACGAACGTGGCCAGCCTGCAGTGGTGCACGTTTTTGTGTCGAGTTGTTTCTATCGGAAGAAGAACGGTCTCAACAAGCGCCTGCTGTCGTGGTTACTAGTTAAAGTCGCGACAGATAGTATTGACTGCACAGTTTCCACGACACTCTCCGGTAAGTTGCTAATGTTCTTTCATCTCTATCTATGTGTTTATATCTAGATTGTTTATGGATATACGCTATGTTGTCGAGAACGACGCATACAATAATTAAGAACCTGCGTCTTTAATGTATAATTCTAACGATAAAATGTTGCGCTACATCTGGTTCCTAAGCTCGTAACATGCGGGTTGGAAGAGACCGCTCGCCGGTGCTCGGTGTCGAGCACTTTGTGATGCTGCTGTTGTGGCAGCTGCAACCGTGTGGAGGTGGTTCTGTAGTTCATGACGCCGGTTGCCGCCTTCTAATTAGGGTCCTCAGATCCGTAGTCCTAGTGTGCCTACAGTTTACTCATAATGCAAAGGAAGAATATGAATCAGGGATCGCCACTAAAAACACACAACAGCGTAAACCTCTCGTGACCAACTACCGACGACCGTTAATTTCGGTGGTAGCATTGAGCGTTCTATCTTCGGTCAGTGTTGTGGCGACGGCAGATTGTGGGAGAGCCTCGCTGCTGTTGCTTCTGGCAGCAACGGTGTGACAAAAGCTTCGAACAGTCCACTGGTCACGGTGTTTCGTCTAGCGACGGAGACAATAATCGATTAGTTGAGCGGTTAAGCATGTACTAGCGATCATACTTGAACCACATGGTTTATTGGTTATAAAGTGTAAAGAAACAGCTCGAGCTTCACTTTTCGACTTTTTGAGCTCTGCGCATTGTAGAAGGTGATGGACAGTCCCCGTTGTGTTGAAACGCAGCATCCGCCGATTCGTAACATTATTGGCCGCGGCTAACGAAAGTTAACCAAGCAAGTGCTGCGCGCATGTATACCCCTCTATTGGTATGCCTTCCATGAAAAGGAAATCGTTGTTCTTGGATCGCGCTTATGTTTTTACGCGTTTACCGATGATGTGTCTATTGTGGTAATATGGACGACATTCGATAACATCAGTGGACTAGAATGATAATTGGGCGCGAGGATTTTGTTGAATACGACGACAACGACGCCCAAGATGGTGCTGATCGTGATGACGATGGGTAGCCACGAAGCGATGACGAACACCAGCGACCTAGAACAGACTAACAGGAACGAGTTTCTGAAAGGAACGATGATAGATAGTGACGATAAATATTGTTGGTAAAATGTAACCGTGATTGCAAGTCAGATTTTTGCGGCAAAGCAAGTCAAAAAAAGAAAATAAAACAATCAAGTGAGACATGCAAAACCCCGGGTGTCTATTTTTATGACGCCGGAGCCATCTATTTTTTGCGTGTTCGTCCGTCTACATGTAATCGAACAAGACGTAAGAGACCTACAAGGGTCTTCTTGTCCCCTTCAGCACTGTCGCCGTTACCCTCTTCATTCACTGGCTGTATTTTTGCTGGCTAGCATGTGCGTTCAATGGCTTGCTTCTGTGAATTGCGCTTTGTTCCCGAAGTTGTCCACGGTGATGGATGCTGGCTGGAGTCGTCCCGGTAGCCCTTCCAGCTGCTATTGCAGGTGATCTGCGCTATAATAAGGCTACATGCACTCACTCGCACGCTGCGAGTAAAAGCGTTTTTCTACTATTCGATTTGCGTTAATGTCTTTCTTAGTATCTTTTAAGATCTACTTTGGAGATTGTGGTGGGGCCGCCGATTTTTGGCGTTTCGCTTCTAACTGTATGCTGCGCGGTTCTCTCGTACTACGCTCGATATAAATATTTGTATACGACAACAGTGTGCATGTGTACTTGTGGTTGGATTGTTGAGAAGTTAGTCGGCGTACTGGCGCCACTGTTATCGATGCAACAACAACAACAACAACAGTTTGTTTCATGTGTGTGGCGCTTCGCAGTGTCCGCCGCTTGTGGCGGGCTCGTTATTCGCGGCCGGCCTGGTCTATGCGACGCGCTCAGCGTGTCATCGCACCGCGTGTTGTTCGTGGAGAGTTTCGAAGCGCCGCCCAACATTGCCAGTGTTGTGTATAGAAAGACAGAGCAAGTTGTTAGACTCACTCAGCAGTGTATTGTATCTAAACTGTTTGATGTTTATGGTTCTTACCACAGGCTTTCGCGCTTCCTGCATTTGGTCATAGAGCGATTCGGAGTCAGCAGCAGCCAGTCGAGAAGAAGTCGACACACAAACAAGCAAATGAGCAGACATACAAGGAACCAAACAACGAACCTCTTTGGCTTTTTCTCCCAGCCAGTTCGTTAGCCAACTAGCGTGTTGGTCGGCTCCTAAAGGTGCCCTTGTTTTGTCCGCTGGTTGAGAGCAATTATGTCAATGCGAGGTACGAGATTTTTGCCACGCAAGATTCGTATCACCATACTAGCAGTAGGCAGCTTTAGCAACTTCGGACTGGCAAAACACTGATAATTCTAAAAGAGACAGATATGATCATGCTAGGAAACACTAGCAATGAACTGGGAAATTCGTTTTAGCTTAGTAAACAGAGAGTTGTATTCAGACAAAATCTCAATTCGTCCCTTCGCTCCGGTTAGCTAACGTGTGCGTCGGTATTGATCATGATGAGTGTGTGCCAAATAGTGTGAAAGTGTAAATGGGAATCCTCGATTAAGTTTTTCGTTGGGAATAGACGTTTTATTGCTATCGGAGAGCATTAACACGTTCGCAAACAACGAAAGGTCTAATTTTGAAACTTGCAGGAAGTTTAATATACTAAGAAAGCACTACAACGGGCATTTTGTACGTTAATAAATCTCAGTATCCGTGCTTTTCTCTCTTCGTTTTCTAAAGGACAGATTTGGTTCTGATTTGCAATAAAAACAACAGCATGATCCAATATTTACTTCCGTGTGCGGGTGATCTACTTGATACGTTTCGTTCGCGAGAATTTCGAACTGTTTTGTGTCATTCGGAGCATCTACCAATCATTTGACGATAGCTATGCCGTACATTTTGCTTTTATTTCTGCTGATGTTTCAACTGCCTCAGGTGCAGTACCTTTACAGTGTGTCGTCAAATGTCAAAGGATATATGTACACAATAGTCGGTTTAACAAGAGGACGGCGGTATCTTGAATTGGTGTGATAGTTGCTTAGCTCTTGCATTAGATATCCATTGAGGCAGTACTTGTAGATGAAAAAAGAATGTTATATCGCTTTATGTGTGCACTAACAATAGTAACTATTGGGAATATAATTGCATTGTAAATTGGTGCTTCATTTGTACAACAGATCAATTCGCAGTCTCAGTAGGCTATTCAATTTAGGGAAAGGAGATTAAAGGTTGACTATTTGCGGGACCGCATTCATTTAGAGCAAAACTGAAAGGCAGTTTTGAGCAAAAGGTGTTAGGAAACAAGGACAGCGGCAACTTCAAAAACAGTCACATATTTTGCTTGTCTGAAAATTGAAGTGGGTCTTAAGAAACTCTAATTTTTAGCATTTGCGGCATTTCGTTATCGTCATCGATCTTGCATAAATCATACCATTTATATAGACTACATACTACTTGAATCCTCATACCGGTTAAGAGTTGGTTTTATAAAAAAAAAATTATAAAAAAACATATTAAATTTGTAATAAATTTCATGATTGGACACCAAATTAAACTAGTTGATTTAATGCTGATGAACAAATTTTAAATTAATTAGAACAAATTTAAGAAAAATGCAATTAACATAAGTAATACGTAAGTGAAGTCCTAGTCCTATAAGATAGATTCAATATCATAATACTATAAGCTCAATAGCATGAGCTATATCAATATGTACAATAGTATTTATTTAGCTACATTCATGTACAGCTTTGTGTTTGGCCCTAATGAAACGGCTATAATCTTTGGAAAAGCGTTGGAATAGCGTTGGAACAAGCTCAGGTAGACTCACCATTCCATGGACTGAATCGAAGAATATCTTCGCAGTCAGTTGTAGGTTGGTATTCAGATCGGAGCCTATTCATATCGGGGGTGACACGTAGAGGTATTAATGGTCTCCAGTTAAAGTGCCGCTGCGTGCACTGACAGGGCCATTTATAGCTCCTTGGTAAAGATAAGGTGAGCAACCATATCATCGTCATAATTCGGGAAGTAGGTTTGTACTACTTACGTTATATAATTTTTATTATATATATATATTATAAATTCTTATATTATATTAAAATATTGCGTTATATAAAATACATTTTTTAAATACATTTGCCGTCTGAATTTCGCTATCTTTTGCCGAAGTTTGGTGATGTGTCCGTCTTCAACTGTATCAAATTCGTAAATCTCGAACTAAAGATGCTCTCCTGCCAAGTGGTATCATGAAACGTTTAACTGTCCAGTACCAATCGTAGGGTATCCAGAGATGTACAGTGGCTTTCCGACGACGTCTGGCACCACTAATATCTACATACAATCGCTGACTTTTCGCTGATTCAATGTTTTAGTCTCTTCCAGAACCAATTTTTGCAACTGGCATTTACCTTTCCCATAGACGGTTTTGATATCATGTCAGAACGGTCAATTAAAAAGCACTAGGATCTGGTAAATAGTTATAGTATGCATTAAAAAGTATTGAATTGGCACACAAGACAAATAAATACTTAAATTATGGAAGTTGCCGTCGTAGCAGGCTCAAACAAGTTGTCTCTCCATCTTTATTTTTATTACAGCTGTTGTGCGAGATTTGTCAACTGTTGAATGTGGTACAAGTAGAGCATGTTTGGATCAGTTCATTTCAGATTTCGAATTATGAGGGAACAGTAAGTTATTAAATACGCCGTCGTTACTTTTCGATACGTTGTGCAATTATTAGATAATAACAGCAAAGTCCATAGAACGATATTGGCAAGCATGCTAATGAACTAGGATTGGATATTGATTGAGGTTTATATTAGACTTCAAAAGGTCTGTGGTCAAGAAACTAAAAAAGTATTCGTCCTTATAAAATAAAATTTAGTCACTGTGATAAGGAATAAGTACAAAATTAAATAGATGGCTACGATTTTTCTACTGATACGGCCGTACTGCTTTATGGAGACCCTTGTAATTAGAGTTATTCATGACTCTGATTACAGGGGCCTGCCCATTACTACCAGTCAAAATGCTGCCGTTACTATAGACGTGGCATTACATTCAGACCTGAAATAAAATACGTAGGCGCTGCATTTGTTATTGAGTCTCGAAAGAAAACAAGCTTGAATTGGGCACGTATATCATGAACAGCGCGATATATGTCTAAGTTATACGTGCTGTGGGTGCATTTGATACCGGCATTGGATTATCGAAATAGTTATAGAAGGCTGTTATTGGTCTCGTTTTTCCCAGGACGCTTTGCTTTTTGACATAAGTGCTTTTAGGCACCAGGAAACTTTTTGTTGAGCAAATACCGAAAGGTTTCTATTTGTTTTTTTGAGTGCGATTTTTATTTAACCATGGAAAGTTGACTTTTTGTAGATGCTTCTATAACAATCGAAGATTTCTCAGGATTATAGTAACAGCTAAAGGAAGGTACTATTTTGTTTAGGATTGGAGTACTATATTTAATTCATTCAGAATAATAGATTCAATTAATTAATTAGATTAATTAATAGATTAATAGATTCAATTTTAAATAAAATAGTCATAACAGAGGCATCAGCCGCCGTTGCGGCTAGTTAGATACACGCAGTGAGGCGTCTAAAGCAAAAAGGAACACGTAGTCTAACAGATGACTCCATAAAATATACCCATTGATTTCTTCAAATAGTACCATTGTATTGAAACATAAGTTTGAATGTTTGGAGCGCATGTTGCTTAAACTCCATATTCTGAGCACGTTATTTTATTTTAAGAAATATTTGCTAAAAATACTCTGTTTCCTTTTTGAGTAAATTACAGATTGAATATTATACGCGAGGCGGAGACGGTCATTTTAAAGAGAAAAGTTCTGAGGCTCGAGGCATGGAGACCTCAGGCTTTCGGGATTTGTAAATGTAGGAATATTGATCCTTTTTGACGTGTTGTGTTAATTAGCGAACTTGTTTACATTTACGCAAGCAGCGGAACATCTTGCACTATTGTGCCACGAGGACAGATAGTCTCCTGACGAAAATTCGTTCACATCAAAAAAGCCCATCATGACTAACTGGCCTAGAGGGAGTCAAGGCGTTGCCCTGATGGCCGGCACTGTGTGTATTCTTGCCATAGCCATTACATTTGCTGCATACATGAGGTCGCCACAGACGAAGACGACGATTAAAAGAAGGCGATCAGCGGCCAGCCTGTGTAATGGTGTCCGCTCGATATTCAACGAGGTTGTAGGAGATCCAGCACCGGCGCTGGCAGGACCAGAGAAACCTGAGCAGTCTGCGCAGCAGCAACAGGAGTCCCCACAGCTGCCGCCGCCTCAAGGAAAGGCAGTTGAAAATGAAGCAGATATTAAGCCGTCTGAACAAGAAGAGGATAACCTTAGCAATGCTGCGACGGCAGGCACCTCGGAGCGCTCATTAGACCTAGGTGAAGCAGGTGAGGGAAGCTAAAGTATCCATCAATCAGGTGACTAGGGATCGCATGTTCTCTAAAGAATCGTGTCTTCGTGTGATTACCTCGTTGTAAACATGGCTTATCTGGGGCGACGGTATAGCTACTGACCGCCTGCTAATATTAAGGGTTACAATGGTTAGAGTTACAATAGTTTTGCAAGAATGAGAATTAGAATAGTCGTCTGCGATAATGTGTATCGTTGAGGTGTTTGATTTGTTTGACACCGTAAGAGTCACCTTATTAGACCTTAGAAATTCATTTAATATGAGAAGTAGAAGTTAGTAACAATTACCTATCAGTAACAAGCGGTTGTAAGTGTAGAAAATGTCTCTCAAACTTAAGGTGTCACGATGCTATCGGTTATGTATTTTAAATTCAATGAAGGAACTACCGTTAATAATGTCTGAACGTGGGAATGTCTTTTTATACTTCCAGAAGCGGTCACTGACGATGCAGGCCGACTCGACTCAGGCATAGGGAGTCCGAAGGGGACCCCACAACTTGACAAGGGCAGACTTAGCCTTAACCGGTTCGAAGCCCTTAATCAGTCCACGCCAGCGCACAATCTCATTGAGGAGGTGAGCCTAAAAAATTATTGAATCAACTGTTGCAAATTGTGCAATATTCATACCAAGTGTCAATTGTGTCATATGATACTGGCATTATCTTAGCATTTAGCTTTAGCACACGAAGACGTGATCCTCTAGCTAAATGTAAATTATTTCTGTCATTCGATCTCGACGTATTTTTTCTTATCTTTCCCGGCATGTTATGATACATTTGCTTGCAGTCGTTGAGTGCTGTGTGCTACTCTCCTCTCAGCTCATCGGCCGTGAACTCTTCGTCGCTGCACGTTGAGGTGTCGACGATGTCACTTGCCGACACTGAGCCTTCCGGTAGTAGTGGTTTTGGACACGAAAGTGGTTCAACAACAAATAGCGGCGACAATTCCAGCCGACAAATACCATCCGGCGACATGGGTTCGCTCAAGAGTGAAACTGATACTCACATCATGAATAATTCTGTTGAAGTTCAAAGTCAATTGCTATCGTCGAGTTCGCTCGCAAGATCAGCTCAGAACTCTCCAGTGAAACAAGAGACGAAGTCATCTTTTAAAAAATCAAAGGACACCTGTCGAGAAATCGTCACTAATTCTGAAGAAGCACCTGTGAGGAACTCGACGCCAGCCAAGGAAGCAATTATGAAACCCAAAGACGCAAGGAGTCCAGTCAGGTATAGCAACAACTACGTTGCTAACAACAGCAGTAACAATAAAAGCAGCAATAATCAGAAACACAATAACAACAACATCTCTAATTACACTAGCAACAACAAAAGCCGGAGCCCTGAGCACCAATCGAAGCCAAAGGCTCACTACGAACCCGGCGAACAGACATTGGCCAACAAAGACGAAAGGCGAAAAGATAACTGTGAGTTACTTCCCAATGGTGGTAAGGCGCCAACTCCATCAACCAAACGGAAAGTTGTTAACGCTTTACAGAATCCGTCGGTGGCAAACACTACTCAGATGCGAAGATCGGCATCAAATTGGACTGACGATAGCGAGGACAGACACGACAGGACAGATGCCCAACGGCATAGTAGCGGGTCAGACGTTGCGGCGGATGACAAAAGCGAAGGTAGCGCCGACTCTGGTAAAGGTTGGTTCTATTCGAATTCTATTATAAATTCGTTTGCATGAAATCTCGAGAACTCATGAAATATTAATTGTCAAATGGAAAAGCACCCCAGTGAAAGTGAAATATATGGAGGTTCACATAATAAAAAAAGTTTATTCCTAGCAGGTCATTTAGCTATTGTAAAAAATTCGGTTCCAAGGCATCTTTTTGGCTCTATTCCACTGTTTGATCGCAGAACCCACATTTCGAAAAAAGTCGAAAAGCAGATCCCTTATCATCGGAGCGAAAGATACTTGGTTTTGTTTGACTTGGTCTTACTTGAAGTGGTAGTACTTAGAACAATAGATGTATTTATATAAACGTATCTGTTTACGTCGTAGATCTTATGTATTTACTAAGGAAACCTATTTCCATCTTACGTAGGATCCCCGCACTTAATTATTTCTTTACACAGTACAAAACTGGTAATATCTTATCAGATCATTATAATGACACGTTTTGACGTGGTTGCAGGGGGAAGCGACTGCCCAACTGCTGTCATTGTCCCACCCACCGTTTACGAATTCGAATTGGCAGCGGACTTATGCGGTCGTCTGATAGGTCGTCAGGGACAAATCGTGAAGTCGATCAAAACTCAAACGGGCGCCACGGTCACAGTTCGACAACACTCTTTCCACGACCACATAAAGACGGTGTACGTTGTTGGACAAGCTGATGATGTTACCAAGGCTCTTGGTGAGATTCGCAAACGGTTAGTAACAAAATGAAATGAACTTGTTAGCATTAGTGCATCTTTTGGCCAGGTAACACAGTAAAATCGCTAAGCCCGTTATCTTGGCAAATTTTTTGTAGAAAGAACTATTACAGTTATTTTCAAAAAAGATCGCGTATGCAAGAATTCAACTATATCAACTCGGAGTCACTATAATGCTATGGTTTTATTTTCGCGAGTACTTTAATGTAATAATCACAGTGAAAGGGTCACCATTGAGCTGTGCAGTAGAAACCAATTTCCGATGGAGCGTAGCTGATACAAAAAGCTTTTTTGGTTTCAGATTCCCGGCTAAGCAATTTCCACAGGTTATGCTGGAGCCTCCGAAAACCCCAAGGCTACAAATGATGACCCTTCCACCCAACCCAGACATGGTTGAAGTCAGGGTGTGTTCAATAGATGCTGCCAACCGGGTATTTCTACAGCTCGCTAAGAATACCGACATTATTCAAGAAATTGATGCACAGATGGCTTTGCTGTACGGACCGGGATCAAGAATTAATGCGCCACCGTTGGGCCTGGAACCCCCTTGTCCGGGGTCCGTATGCGTCTCGATTCAAAACGGTGTTGCCTTCCGAGCGCTTCTCGTCGCAACAGAACCCATTACAGTGAAGTACGTTGATGCGGGTGGGTACGGCCCTGCTCAATTAGGAGAGCTTAAGCAGATTCGAAGCGATGTGTTGGGATATCCTTTCCAGGCAGTGGAGATGGTTCTGGCGAATATAGAACCTCAATCAGGGGTTATCTTTACTGCAGACGCCATGGCAGCGACACATCAATTCGTCATGAACGTGCAGCACGCCGGCGGTAGATTTTTCGCCCGTGTTATCAGTTATGAAGCCAACGTGACTTGCGGCGAGCTGATAGGGCAAATGCGTGATCAAAGCGTGGTCACTCTTGCAGAGCATCTCGTTCAAGAAGGCCACGCGCGCTGGGTGAAAGCGTGGGATCAGGTACTGTCGAACGAACCTGCCCCGCCAGGCACGGAACCACCCGTACCGACTTTTTCACCTGCTGATTTTCCCCAACTGAATGCAACAAATACGGGTTCGTGGTAGCACCACTGCGATGATTAGACGTGTGTAGACAAGACCAGTGAAGGAATGCAGCACTAGAGGCTGCTTCCTTAATGGCAGTAGCATCAATTTATTGTTCCATCAACACAACACAATCATAGAGGCTGCTGCCAGCTCTCAAAACTTACAGATGCCTCATAGAAAAAACGGATGAAAGCGGAGATTGTGCACCTAATATGTACGGTATAGGCACCTACTAACAATAGAAACATTAGAAGTTTAAATTGAACTGAAAAAACATCGTAAGTAAAACCAGTTCAATGAAATTACCATATTATGTACTTAGTCTAAGTAGAGCCAGAAGCTTAATCTAAAACAAATCCAGACATTACACTCCCGCTGACATCACTTTCGCGCTCACCCTGTCGATTTTCTTTGGAAATACAAAAGCCCCGTTAGGGATGTGTACAGTTACGATGAGAATGTGTGAGATGATGGATAACATGCTAATGTTTCGTTCGTTTACCGTTATCTGTTTCTTCCATACACGATGTTATTACTATTATTGCATATAGAACTTTGCTACTATTACTATTAGTGAGGCTTACTGTGGTGAGATAATTATGATGCTAGTGAATGATGACAATATGTTGATGCCATAAACCATGGCCAATAATACGACCACGGCAGTCTACTGGGGTTAATGAAAGATATATGGAATTTCTATACTAAATCGTCGCTAGATATCAGTCGCAAGATGGCTTCTCAACGGGGAGAAAAATATGAGAGTTATGAATCAGTCAGATGAAACAGCCATAATTATTTCTTGCTGCGTTGTGTGTCTTATACCAGATATACATGGAAGAAAAATACTAAATGAAAACTATATTCGAAATTGTTATACGTTTTTTTATAGAGACTTTGGGAAATGCGTAAAAATGCGTAGTCGATCAGGAATAATGCGACCATCGTCATTGGGCTTGGTTATAGTTGCACGCCATTTAGCTGATACTATTTGAAATCATAAGAAAGAAAATTTTTAATAGCCTTTATCTATTTTGCCTTCTCAATTTTGGTTACTAGTTACTAGCAATGCCATCTCTCTGCACGTAGTCTGTATGCAAGAGATGCAGACGCTTCCTTTTGGATCTTTCGAAATTTGAAATTAGACCATGCAGCAGAAATTTTGAGTCCTATTTTGTATTCCTTATAATTGAAGCCGCAAACAGCCATACGTGAAAATAAATATGCAAAACGAGAGATATAAAAACAATTATATATATATTATATACATATATTAGCGATGTAACGAGCAACTATTTATCGAATATGATCACACTTGATACTACCTTGCAATCTCTGTGTAATCGTTTAAGTAAAATCTAGATATGTAATTGTTGCAGAAAACGTTAGCTTCCGATGAGCTATCTTCTTCGCTGTTAAATAAGGGGCTTATGAAATGCTGAAGAGCTCACGAAGTCTATAATCGAATTACCCTAAATTGTTGAGCTACATATATAACTATTACAAGTTCAGATAGTACTGTTACTGTACGACAAAGAAAACGAATTGAGCAAAGCACCTGCCAATAGAAAGGTGCACACCCCAGTAGAGGCCTGGTTGACTATGGAGCGCCACCATCATGTAAATGTAAAATATACGAAAAAAATAGTCATAGTGTGTGGTAAGCAAAGAGACACGCAAATTAAGGTAGAATGAATGACAACAGATGAGAGCACAAATGAAAATGAAAAAAAATTGCCTGTATTCTGTGTCAGAGTGTGTGTATGTTATGTTACGTTCGCTGTGATGTGTGCAGGAGGCAAATACTGTCATGTGATGACGCCTGTGTGCCTCGCCACGAGTTGCTACCTTGCTGGCCTTATATTCCTTGCCTATGATGATACTTACCATAGATGTTAAAAGAGTAGCAAAGGGCGAGTTCTCGAATCATTTGTTTATCCCTGACATTGAGACAGGCTTTTAGCAGCGACATTGTAGTGCTTCTTTTTGTAACAGTTATATGAAGAGAGACAATAAAAATACAGTATATATTATGTAGAAAACGAAACAAAAATAGTAGAAAATACCAAACACGAAAAGGCAACCGATTAAAAATACAATAAAGGTCATAATTAAGAAAAAATATTCGTCACTGCAAATGAGCAGTGCAAATATTGTTAAAGAGATACAAAACATCTGTAGTATGGCTACACACATGCTGTTGTTACTATAATAACAATAATTATACATAATAATAATGATAGTATTAAGTATATGAATAGTAGGAAATAAGAAAAAAAATGTGTCGAGGTCGCTTGTCATAGAGATCGTAGCGAAAATCTTTTTCGTAAAATTTCGTAGTTCAATTCCGGAATCTGCTACTAGTAGGAACGCACGATTTTTGCATGCTCGTATTGTTTTCGGGCTTTTCGCAAGTTTCTCATGAAGAATCGAAATGAGTCGTAACTAGAAGTAAAAAAATGGAGCAAAGCACAGCATACTTAAGAAAAGCTGAAACAAAAATTGGCAAACATGAGAAATGACTGGCGGACCTGGCGGACAACAACTGAACAACCAATACATACTGAATCACAACTCCAAGTGAATTAACAATCTTTAAGGGGATGAAAGAGCTCAGTGGATGAAGCTTTTTTCTAATGGAACCAAAAAGCACGCATATACATTTTATCGATAAGAACAGTGAGTTCGTAGATCTCTTTGCAGACCGTCTTCGGGAGATATGTGATCGTGCGAGAAGTGGTGCCTTCATTTAGAAAATAAGGACACAGGCGCATGGAGGAAAATCTGTCCTTTCTTTTAATATTTATCTCAAGCACGTTGATTTGAAATAACCGCTAGTAGTAGGTTAAATAGTAAAGAATTTTAATAAATTACTTCTGATTTTTCAGCTGTGAAACGACATTGCAAAGTTTTTTTTTATGTCTGAAAAGCTAGCATGTGCAAAATAAATCTTTTCTTTTATTCGGTGTTACCTAGATGTAAGCGATGTAGATGTAAGGGAGTAGCGAAATGCGCAGACAAACCTTTAACTGTGAAAAATAATAACTAATATATCTTCTACACAATCGTGTACCTTGCTCGAATTGAACAAATAGTTTAATTTCTTTGGTAATCTGTTTATATAACAATAAGTGCTTTATGTATTATTGCTAACTATAACACATGCTCGACCTAGGATAAATGAGTGATGCGTATCTTGGAAGATATCAAATGTCTTCAGCCGATGAAGGTTATTCAGTGGAAAGGGCTCCCATTAATAAGAACCCGGTAAAGTCAAAACAAGTTTTGTGGATTAGACCTTTCCTTTGTCGTTATAAAAGAAAGCAAAACTTCGCAGGTAGGGCAATCGCGGTTACCAAACAAAGCCGCGTTTCCAGAGAAATCGAATGATCCCCAAGTCTTGTGTTCAAACAGATGTGCAGAGAAATGCAGCAATATATGCGGCTTGAGCTTGCTGGTACATTATATCCTCATACTTCTTTCTGCATACCAACCATGCTTCTATTGTAGGAAACAGTACAGCTTCGTTTTTAATTGCTCGTCATTGCTCATATACAAACAGAAGCACCTCATAAACCCAACGATGTAAGAGGCCTAATACATTATCGTTAGCCTTTTTTGCGTCTATTTTTAACTGTTTGCTCACATAAAATAAGAGTTTTATATAACACTTAGTAATAACTATTATTACTATTATTATATATATTATAATTATTGGAAAGTCATATGAAGACTGCGCCAATAGCGATAGCTTAAATAAGAACAAAAAATGAATGCCGAACGAAAGCGATGAATAATTCTACTGACAATCCAAGACAGATATGAAAAATGATGAAAATAAATGTATGGAACATGATGACGATGCGTAATGGTTTGCTATCTCAGTACTTTGGGCGGCTGTGTTGTTTCTCCCAACGAGTGTTGCAAACATTTGTTATTGAAACTCTCACAAAAAAATCACTTGATATCAAGCCGAGGTATTGTTTCATTGAATGTTCATCACAGGCTAGCCTAGTGCATGAAAACGGAGGACAAATATGTGAAATAAGTTAACAAAAAAAGAAAAAGCAAGATGCTACTCAATAGGAAACCCTAAAGATATACCAAAGAATAGACGATTACAAATAACCCTTACGAGCTTTGTGTAACCGTAAACAAGTTAGTAAAGCCAACCAAGTTAGTAAATAACTGTTGAAATACCCCGAGTTATGGTAAAGGTTGTGCAAGAGTTTATGGATTAGGGACGAACGATTTTTCATGATTTCCATGATCGCTTGATTTCGACTCTACATCACACACAGTTCGCTCTTCAGTCACATCTGCCTCAACTTGTATCATCTAAAATTGTTAGCGTACATGATTGTATATGACTTTCGATTTTAACGTAATTCGGTGAAGTGCAGTTGAACTTCGCGAAAAGAAGAGCAAGCATATCATATTTTCTGCTCTTAATTTCTGTTGAGCCTGTGTTTGTATCTCTACAAGCATATAAAATTCCCGATTCTAAAAATGAATCGTGGTCTATGTAACAATACATATTCTTTGGATATCATAGTGAAGCGGCACAGGTCACAACGAAACTCGCAAGACTTGTATAGCAGCGTACCCGTCATAAAGCAATGGTTATGTTTTTGCCAATCAAAATTGCAAATCCATAATAAGATGGCCCGGCTTCGAAATAGAGTATAGACGAAGTACATTACGTGTTGAAAGGAGCCACCCGTTAGGGGCCATGTTTAACTAAAGCGGTGCGGTGTAAAATATGTTAAATCACGTAGCAGCAGCTTATAAAGCTTCTGAAATACTCAAGTGAACGTTGGTGCCAGTCATATTAGTAACTAAACTGCAATAAACGGTGTAAACACATCAGCTAAATATACTAATATGACATAACAGCACATACGCTTTATTCAATACTGTAATATTGATCTATGGTGATTCAACAAAGTTTTACACATTCATTAGGTCCACACATGTCTGGTAACAACATGCAAGAGTCAACGTCGTGAAGTTTCATGTGTAGACTTTCTCATATTCCGACATGATTATTATTGACACAGTTGACGTTAAACAACACAACTTCTTGAACCGTTACTTTATAACAATTATAGTACTATTCAATGCTCTATTAATACTTCCGTTTTATTGATTGAGTATGTAATATTCAAGCATTTACATCGACAATTTGGCAGCATAATGAAGGGATGAATTGTGGGAGCAGTGGAATAGATCCTACAACATAGCGAAGTAAGAATATAGGTTATTACATGACATTAAGTTAACTCGGACAAGTGCTCGCGATGCACTGGATAGGTCAGCGTGAAAGACATGACGTCCATTTGTAAACAATTGACAATAGCAAAGTTTTACGGCATCCATTCCATCTATTCCATATATGTAGAATATCCGTGTGTGTGCGTGTCAGAAAACGATCTGAGAACTCGTTAAATCTGCCTAAGCAAGCTGTAAATCGTGATCATCGCCGATCCGGATGCTAGAAATGAGGTTGCGAGTTTTGTGACGCGATGCGAAACCGATTTTCATCTTGCTGCCTATACACATGCACACAAAAACCTATAGGTATAATTGCATTGTATGGTAGCTAGCAATCGGGAACAACCGAGATACACATAATTCCCGTATAGTACGGATAATAGATATCGATTAAGATAAAAAAGGTTGTCATGTACGCGCCTTCAAAAAGAACATATGTGCAATTTTTTTGCACGATTCTGTGTTTTCTCTATATGTGATCCTTTATCCATATGTTCGTATTTCGTTCGACCGATTTGTTGCATTAATATCTGCGACTGTCTGCATATAAGTGTCGCTAGGTAGCGACAGAAGTAGAAGGAAGAGGAAAAATGCAAATTTAGGTTGCAGATTTCCTCGAATTATCATTATTACTATTATCATTAATAGAAAATCTAACTAAGAGGAGACAACGTTTGTATCTTTTGGGGATTAAATCATTAAAAATGTGATGAATGCTGCTGGCCAATCTGGATATCGATGTTATGATTGGTCGCACTAGGCAAGCAAAGATTATAGCTTTTTGGACTCTCCGTACCGCGGCATGCGCGGTTGATCTATAAAGTGGACTTCCGTTCAATCTGAAATGAAAGCACGACGCGTCCAGCCGCCTTGTTTCATTTCAGGAAGATTACGGCAGAAGAAACGGCAAGTTTACACAACCGTTAATTTTGTGGAAAAATAAATTGACATGTACTATTATCTGAGTTATTAGGTGTGTTTGGCCATTACTGTACAAAGAGTGCGAATCTTGAATTATTCTAGTTTTAATGTGAATGTTTTTGAGTTCATGGCAGCTAAGTTTCAAAAGTAGCTGTAGCATCATAAATTGACACGTTTTTTGGGAATGATGATAAACTGTTGAAAATGACTGGCTAACATTTTGATGTTTAGCACCTGCAACCTGCAATTCATCTAAATGGTATCTCCCTACAACCTTAACCGTGCGTATATTTGCTTTGGATGCAAATAACTTGTTTCAATAACGGACAGAGCTGTCGTTCTGTTTGGAACAAGGATAATGTTTAACAATCGGTTTTCTTCAGCAGATTGCTTTATTCATATAAGTTCTTTCTAGTATGCTATTGATTCATAACTTTTTAGTTTCTTGTCTTCTCTAGTTTTTCTCTAAGTGTGAATGAATAGGTTTCAACGTGGAAAATAAGTGGAACTGATTCCAGCTTCATATACCGAATCGAAAGGCGTTCGAACCCCTGAGCAAGAACAGTTGCGACGAACGGCAAGTTTTTGCGCTGTATTAGTTTAGCTGCCTGGCAGTACGGTAAGGACTGGATGAGAACGAGACAGGTAAACATGTATAGGTAGCGAGGGGCCATTGCACTTCAACAAACTAGGGGAAGGGAAAAGGAATCTTGGAAGCTGTAGCGCCCTCTAACGACCACTTTGTATGATCTCCCTTTGAGGGTAACACGGCTGGATTGTTTAGCTCTCGTTTGCTCTGACCCTGCTCCCTATATCTAAATCTGGTAAAGCCACCTGCATAGGTCTTCGCGTGCTTCTGTGAGTCGATGAAAGCCGAAAATCGTTGTATACTCTAGCGGCTGCCGCCATCTGCTGACTGATAGAGTGTGAACAGCATGTTTTCAACTTCTTCAGCTTCACTCGAATTGAACAGATTTGAATCATTAGGAACGAACTGTTTATCCGTTACATGTGCTTTTTGCGGCGAATTTGCTCCTGATGGTGAATATCTATATCACAGACACGGACAGTGAGCGGTGGCTTCATATATAGGGGAAAAAGCGTAAGATGAAACCTATCTCGGAGTGGAATCCGTTAAACAAGGCTTGCGAAAAAAAGTCGTATTAGAACGACAGAAAGCTGTTCATAGTGGTATCGATACGAATCGCAAGTATGATGAAGTGCGTTTTCTCAGCGGATCCGTTGTAGGGAATAGTATAGCAACCATTGTTACGTTGACGTGGAAGAGCACGAATCGCCAGTAGTTCGAAGGGTCTGCTTCCACTTGATAGGCCGATAGTAGACGCCTAGACCGTTCGTGCTGTGCATGCGTCTGTGGAAGCCTGCGTTGGATAGGCTCAATGCACTCTATCCAAGGCTTGTAGCATTGCGCCGGCGACTCGGCCGGGCGTTTGATACGGTTGAGATTTAGAAGCAAGGGTGACCACACCAGTACCTATTATCGCTGTCTAACCGGCTATGGCTGACACTAAACGCGTAGTCGGTTTAGTACTGGCGCGAGGTGGCTCCAAGGGTATCCTCCACAAAAATCGGCGGATTCTGGCCGGTCGTCCAATGCTTAGTTGGGTTCTTCGACCAATGCAGCACTGCAAACTTATCGATGAAATTTGGGTATCAACTGATGATGACCAAACCGCGGAAATCGCTCGTGCAGAGGGGGCAAATGTATTCACACGTGGAGTTTGCTGTGCTACTGACGACGCCAGCAGCGTGTCAGCCGTTGATGAGTTCCTACGAGAAAAAAACACTAGCTTCGACGTAGTCGCCCTCGTTCAGTGCACGTCACCCTGTCTCCATCCCTGCTACCTTGACGAAGGTGTAAGAGAAATCCCAGTGATTAAGCAGAATTAATTTAATGCGAGTTGAATCTTTTTTTTCGGTAATGCATAATGTGCAGAATAAAGTTATATCAAATGTGGATAGCCGAGCTTTATCAATGAAAATAAACTCTTAGATTAAACAGTAGAGAGTTTTACTTTTTCTTTGCTGTTAAGTTTTGAAACATTTCGTTATAATATAATGTAAATGGATTTCAGCATATACGTAAAGTTAATGTTGGTAACGACACGTTAAACTTATATATGATACTACACATGTGACTCCTAGCAGATGAGAAAATGTGAGTAACAATAAAAACTTTCGTCAACGATTTCGCTGTTATTAAGTGCAGCACTTATCTCCAACTTGCTCTGTTCTACAGATATTCCCTAAATTCTGTACAAAATCATAACTCTATAGATAAAAGAATAATATTTCTCGAACACTTACTAATTGAATGATACAAACCCTGAACGACTTTTAATTCAATAGCTATTGAACTGGTACTGAACGGGTCATATGATTCCGTATTTTCGGTTACGAGGGACTTCAAGTGGCGTTGGACTGAATTGGCGCCTGCCGATGGAACCAGCCGCCCATTAAACTTCGATCCTGCTCTCCGACTGTGTAGACAACATTGGTCTGGGGAGATCGTGGAATCCGGTTGGTATTTGCCAAAAAATGAGAAGGAATACAATTGCAACCAGTCGGTCTTGATATCGCGGCTTGCCTCCAAAAGCTGCCTGGAGCGACATGTTATTTTTTAGTAATGCAACTTTGCTTAATGCTGCTTCGTACCAAATTGTAAACCTATTTTTTTACTTCCAAATTTGATTTCTCTTTATGTGCTTACAAGCCGTTAATCCGTCCTTGCTGCAAACAGACTTACACGTTTTATACAGCATTTGTTTCTCTTTGCAAAACCCGCCCCTCCCCGTAAACAGAAAATTTTGCAATGTAACAACATGGAACATTATTATTACTACTTGTTACCCAGGTCATTTCTACGTAACTCGGAGTCGATTGGCCTGTGAGGGGCTTCTTCAAGGGGGACGGTGCGGATACGTAGAGATGCCCAGCCATCTTTGCGGAGAGGTTGACAGTGATGAGGACGTAACGCTTGCTGAACTTCGTTTAGCAAAGCACGGCTATCGCGGGCCACAGGCTTCAACAGATGTCGAACTTGTGCTTGATGCGCCAACGGAATTCCAGTAAGCTTGACTATTAAAAAATA
Source organism: Varroa jacobsoni (assembly GCF_002532875.2). Lineage (NCBI taxonomy): Eukaryota > Metazoa > Arthropoda > Arachnida > Mesostigmata > Varroidae > Varroa > Varroa jacobsoni. The sequence goes on along the minus strand of NW_019213354.1, from coordinate 37,330 downwards.
TTAGTATCAGGTGAGATATTGTGCTATGAAATATCACTGGTAAGATTGGAAAATATATCAGCCGGCAGGGGGACCTGTGTACTTGAACTTTCTACCTTATACAGCATAAGAAGTTTGACTACTTTCATCAAATACGTGTATAATAATCGAGACCAAATTTACATAAACTGATGCTCTAGCTCGGGATCTGCAGGTATAATACCAATTTTATTTTTTTCTATTATAGTTATCGTCACTGCACGTCGCGATAAATAGTTATAAATTGAAATTGCTCACTCCAAGCTAACTGCGGAAACCATTGCCAGTCGCCAATTAATTATCTTAATATATATGTTTAGTTAACAATATGCTGTAAGGAAGTGTTTCCCACCATAGAATCAGCTGAGAAACCTACTCGGAATACATGTGGTAATGATCATACCTATTAGTCTGTAAAGAGAAATGTATTATTACGTATAGAATTGTACGAGTGCCGTTATTAAGGACTCCAAGTTGCTCAACTTTGGTCTGTAGTAATATTAAGTATACCTGGTCATTAACTAACTTAAAAAACCAAAAAGAGTGTTCTGCAAATGACCTTTCCCAACAGAAAAAAATAATAGCATATAATTGAAGTACGAATAATAAAAAAAGCATATGTAAAATTCGTATGATAGCAAAGCATCTTCCTAAAGGTGAAATCTTAACACCTAATCTGAATGAAAAAACTGTTTAAGGTAAATGAATATCGGTTCTGTTAGAGTAATAAAAAGGAATCCCATCATGCTTGAATCACTGGGATCATGAATTAGGCCGCAAAGTGTAAAAAGACGTACAGGAAAAATACGCAGAACCTCCTATATATATTATAGCATTCTTGTACATCAAAAGCGTATTATTATTATGAAACTGTCATGCATTGCCTTTCGTCGCTCATCACTCAGTCACATCTGTTATAGTTAAGCGGTACCACTGCGTACTTTAAACAATAAGATCCTCTGAACCTTGTATAGGTTGGTGTGAATAAATAGTAGTCATGACACGGCCATCAGGTAACTATTATTATACTGTTATACAGGAACATTGAAAAAAGGTACGGTGCAAAAAGGATGCCAGACCATTTAATTCAACTGGAGAGCTAACAAATTACTTTCTGCAGGATTTCTTTTTGCGTTTGTCCTTCGTTTAATTAATTTGAATAATTCGTTTACCTGCGTCAAAAACGACCCACCTTGAATAACTCCCTAGTTACCTACCCACTCAAGCTCATGTGCCATATTTGAAGGCGACGACGTTACTACTTCACTGCACCCGCCAAAGTATGAAGCCGGAGGTAGTTGCTTCATATTTTGTACTGTTAGACAGGATGTAAATAACTGCAATTAGCATTGAAACGCTTAATAAAAATTTAATTTATTGTGTTCGTGAAAACGGTATATCCATTCGTCCTAATCTACCTATTTTATAATATCACCTGTATCTGCTGCAAAATTGGTACACTATTCTTTCCTGATGCAGGCAAAAGGTAGTCAACTTCTTTCAGTTCTACACAAGCTGCAATATGATATACTGCACCAGAACGTAGCATAGAATTATATTTAATGCGTAGAAGATATCATCTTCCTTATCGTCTATGTAGCTCCCTATAAATAAACTCAGAGATGCATACTTAGATATCGTTTACTTCATGAATGGGTCAGACAGCATAGCTAACGAGTAAAAAACTTTTGGAAAAGAAACTCGTTAGATTTAAGTGACTAATTACGTATGTATTTGGTGTTGATGACATCATCTTGTACGCATTACGTTATGTGCGGCATCGATGGATTCATAAAATCGAGAGAAATATAAGAGTATATGAATAGATCTATATTTTTTATGCTAAGGTGCATAAGAACATAAGAAGCTGCAGTTGACTTTTCTGCATCAAAGAACAATCACTTCTGAAGTTTAGATGAATACTGTCTATTGTATTGTTGTAGTTGTTTGAAACGCACTGCACTGATATAGGCTTAGATGTTTGTCTAAAAAGAATAGAACTTACTTTCACCTTCACAGTAAAAAAAACACACACTATTTTACATAATAAAACATTCGCTTTGTTTATCGAAACCTACCACTTTTTTCAAATTAATTCACCAGATTTATTTTACCTTATTACACTGTAGTATAATTCGATACGCATTATATTAAAATATTTAGGAATGTCGTAAGTCTTTTTTCCTGGTTAGAGCAAGAAGTACAGCTTTAACCTCATATGTTACAAGTTAGGAGATTCAGGCTAACTAAGCCCTTAATTAAGGATAAACGATTTTCTTTGTACCATAATTATATCCAGTATACCGACAAAGCTAACAGAGAAACCAACCTGATTTTTAATCGAAGACTGATTGGAAAGGAATAGCAGGGCAGTAAGCGTCAATAACGGTAGCAAAACACTACATCAGAAAAAAGGAAAACCATTAAGCGAAATTTGATGATTAGCGATAGAATATTATGTCTGTAAAAGTAGACTGGAACCCTATGAAGCGGTATGAGAATTAAAATTGACAGAGTTGAGTTAGGAAACAAAAGACTAAGTTACGGTGGCTATCAAAGGGACGCGTTGAGCGGACCATATCGCTGATTAGTACTTGTTGTAGAATTACACAATGACGCCTCCTTCAATAAAACCTGGATGGACAGCGGCAACTGATGACGCGGTCGAAGGTATGCAATCTGCTGCACCAACGCTTAGCCGCCATTATCGGAAATTAATGTTTCGGAATGAATCGGAAATGAGAACTATGTTTAAACGCTCAGCGTGTGCAGATTTGTTTGCTTGTGCTGACTCACTTCATCATTTTTATGTGCATGTAAGCGTTAGATAATATAAAGTCCTACTGTCTGTATAGAATTAGTATGTAATACATTATATGTTTATGTGGATGACCAATGCGGAGTTAAGTATTATAAGACACAGATGTGTGATTGCAGCTACTAGCAGCTAAACAGGTCTACCCAATGAAAGTGGAAACGACAAAATATTAGGGTTAGCAAGACGTCTATAAATGTTTAGTTAGAATCCATATTGACCGCGATAAGCAAGGCTCATAAAAGCAACAAACTACGGAGGTAGTGGGTATAAATTGCGCTCAAATAAAACACGAAATCAGATAAAAATACAAGCGGTATGTGTTATTACTTAAGGTTAGGTTAGGTTCAAAACGATGGCTTAGACTGCTACGTTACGGGTCATGAAAGACCTAGCAGATTCAGACTCAAGTCCGTAAAATACTTTATAATCTTACCGAAAACGTATTGACTCTAAACTAAGCTAGGTATTGCGGTAACTGATTCAAGTTCATCCTTCAGTGAAACGCAATTCGCAGGTTTACGCTGGAACTAAAATCTGTAAAGCCCCATTTTGATGATGAAAACCTCCTTCCAAATAGACCACTCGTCTATTCTAGGTAATATATTCTGCTATAGAAAGAAATTAAGCTGAAATAAGCACGATATTCGACGTTTATGTTGTTTACGTCCATATCAAGTACAACGCTCAGAGAAATTATCGAATAAGAACTGCTTCTCGAGGAACGTACATCTAGCATTTTGCATTTTGTGTTCATTTTTCAATCCTTAAATGAACCATTTAGTTCGAATCGTTCCCAAAATTTACTCTAAGTTCGAGCTTCAAAGAGATTTTTCTGGCAACGAAGGACATAATTTTTAATACTTCTCGCCCATATTTCTCTGCCACTAGAAAGCTTCCGGAACAACCTAATATAGATGCAGCATATACTTAAGATAGAATTATATAATTGAGAGTGCTACTCAGCAGTGGCTTGCTAAATTCAAAAATTAGATTTTCGGCTCAAAGAATACACCTCACTCCAATGTTCGAGTTCAGTCATGATCGCTTTGAGCCATCTTTTTAAAGAAGAATAAATGGATCGGTCTATACCTCTTAGCTCTAAGCCTTTACCATACACAGAATATATTTATTGTGTTGCCTTTTTGACACCGGAACAGAATTAAAATCATAAAATTTGCTCTTTTCCGCCCCATGCACACATTTGAGATCAGGTTGCGTAATGTGAACCAAGACAGTTTTGCACTTTTCCGATAGTAAATAAAACCTGTTTTTTTAGCATAAGATAAATAGGAAAAGGGAAACAATAAACTAAAGCGGTCATTACCTTCTCATGTACTTTCAAATCTAACACATACATTGCTGAAGACAAGCGACTACATATTGTCTACGCGTCAACCATAAATCTCACTATTCCTTTCCGTGTATTTGGCGTCGATTAACAAGGAAGCCATGATGCGACAGAAACATATTCCCTTTTATTAAGTAATAGAAGAAAAAAAATAACAGTCCTCAGCACTGAATTCCTATTATACTGCTATTTTATACTTTACCGTTTAGCAATAACTTTAGAGAAAAAAATCTGCTCTTTTTTAATCTAATGGTAAATTAAATTCAGTTTACATAGCGTTAGGCCTAGCATAGGCACCAGCCGAATGGAACTTAGGCAGCGCTTTGGCGGCTCTTGTGCACCTTTCATTCTCATTCCGTCTGTTGCTCATAGATGCTTCTTCGGTGCGTCTTTTTTACTATAATTGTGTCCTAAAATTATTCATTGTGATTCCGCATATTCAATATAAAGCGCAGCAGATCTATTATGTTATAAGAATATCGCACTTCTACATCAGCAGTTTGCTCAGCATTGATATTTGTGTAGATACACGCGCATACATCACAGTGAATGGCAACGTAAAATAAGCAATACAACAATTTTTTTTTTTATTTAACTGTACGGCAGCTTGCTGTTGCATTAGTCTCCTAACTTAAACTAGCCGAACTTTTCATCATACGATACTTCGGTTTGAAGTTTGATTATCATAAGGCACAACCGATGATGACTGAATTTATTCCTCTTGCCTACATGTTTAGAAATGAAGTATTTCTTTATCACATGCATGTATAAAATATAATTGAAAGCGGGAAAGCCTACAAAATTTGACAAGCTTTAAGTTGTAAGCTGTGATTTCATCTAGTTTACAATTTGCAACTCTAGCGCGGTCACACAATGTAATCACACGTAGCCTCGCAGTGAATTCGTTTATCTTTATTCCTTTTTTCATTTTTGTTGACAACAAAAAAGTATATATATTTCTTCTTTTTCTTTTATGTATATAGTTCCGATATACTATGCTCCTGCCTGATGTTCTTTATAGCACTTGTTCTTTTTGTTCGCTTATGTATACCACTGCTATTTTAACCTACAAGCCAGTAATTTAAAGCGACTACCCTTGGCACAATAAAACACCTTACTTGCAATAACATTAACACGCTTTGTTCAAACTCTCTTCGTAGAAATTCGTTTGAAAATTTCGACACTTTTGCCTGCGAGACATCATGCGGGATCTATGGCTAACTCGGGTGCAAAAAACACGTGTGACGCAGAGATATAAGCTCATACAGGAAAAAGACAAAATTGGTTGAGGCAGACAGCATTTACACAGGTGCCAAAATAGGTGACAATTTTTTTAAGACTGAAGAAATACAAATCTCTATTGGAGGAATAATACGGTGAATGTGCGCTGAAAATATTTTAACCTGGGTTACTTCATGCCTGGTACACATTGCTTAATTATATTACTTATTATAGCGACAATTACATGAGTACAGTTCATTAGTTTTCGGTAATTTATTACTTTTTTAGTGTAAAATTACGTTTTGTGTCTCTTCCTATTCATTGGAAGTGCTAGCTTTGCGCGAACTTTGGCTGTTGCTACGTTCGTACGACATATCAACTATTCTCGAGCATGCGTGCTACGCATGTATAAATAAAATATAGAAGAAAAAACCAGATCAGGTTTCTTGTTCATCTGCTCTAGCTTGCCTTCATCAGTAAGCGATGCGTCTGGTGATATTGGCGATATACCAACAGAATATGTCCATAGACCGCGGTAATCGGTACGCAGTACACTATTTATAAAAAGCCAAATAATACGGCTATAATAGATATCCGTCCATCATGTTTTCTGGCAGGATATTAAAGCGTTATGTAAAATAACGACAGCGGCCGAACTCACTTAGTAGAGAGCACTTGGGTAACACTCCAAACTATTATATGGGGCGAGCCGACTCCAAAGAGAATTGGTCCGCTTGCAATAAAACAAAAGTACAATAAAATTTTTTTCAAAAAATCGTGATTTAAGATGGTAGTAGCCTATCATCTCTCTCGACAAAAATCGCATTAGCGATTTCATATACACACATACACATTGTTTCTTTCATCTCGAAAACTACTGATTCTGAGCATCCACAGTCATTTGTTTTTCTTGGTCCGTAATCGATTTCATAGCTAGCACTCACTGCTACCCGCTGGCAACACCTTGTATTTGACTATGTGACACCAGCGAAATTTACCACTAAGCTTAGTTTATTAAGTTTAGTTGATAGTATTAATAACGGAACTACGCAAACAATAATAGCAACATCAACGATTATCTAACATCCAGCAAGAACGTTGCCTCGAAATTGCATACGAAACTTGGTTGGCTAGCCACACGCCGCTATGGTTTCATTGTTTAGCAACATTTATTTGACGAAGGTGGAACTTCCTCTTCTGATTCAACCTGTAGCCGACGATTTCTGGCATTAGCTTGAGAAGCGCGACGATCCTGCAGTTTAGCGTTTTTCTCGAGCATCTTGCTACATAAGTAGAGGAACATCTCATTGATGCCTATAAGAAAAATGAAGATGAACACAGTCTCTCATTTTATAGTTCTTTATGGAGTAAATTTTCATATTTTCTTATACTGTTTGTGTTAGTGACGAGAATTTACGAGTATAAAATTCAATCGAGTGCCATTTCACGCAAGCCTACGATCGTTCTTTATTTCAAAGTTTATTGTTGTAACTTTTCTTCGTGTAGAAACATATTAAAAGCTGATTTTATCAACTCATAAAAAAAAACTAAGAAAAAAATCAGTGTCTGAAATTTGGGTGTCACCTCTGTTAAGCTTAGCTGAAGTTTGAAAATGAGCGGCCCCCACTGATTTAGCATATCGCTCAGCTTCTGCTAACGGTACAGCTCTTGACCCTTCTAAGTCACTTTTATTGCCTACGAGTACCAGGACAACCTGAAAAGTTGCAGAAATCGTTACATTACTACCTTACAGTTCTTTTTCGATGACAAAAAGGGGTCATTTAGTTTCCTTAATGGAGCTATATTGAACAACTAATTAGAACTGCCGAGTTCACAAACCTCATCCCCTAGCATCCTGTTGAGCTCCATTACCCAATTCTTCACCTTTCGAAACGAGTCCTCGTCCGTTAGATCATAAACTAAAAGCGCTCCATTTGAATCTCTGTAAGGCAAAAGACAAATGTGTGATGGCATACCTATAAGAAGTAAGAAGCTAACAAACGCTTTACTTGAATGAATTGTCGTTAAATGGAAAATGGTGGGTTAATGTATGAAGCAACTGACAATGGTTTAGCAAGTACGTCACTCATGGCCCCCCTTTATATATACTAGATAATTCAGGAATAATATAAGTTATCAATTTTCAGTCACTTACCAAGTAGCATTTGATAATTTATTTGACATAATACAATGTAATTAAAGATTTTTTTTTCTGAGAAGTGTTTATTTAATTTCCCGAAAAACAATTAAGTATTAATCTAACAGGAGTTGTCTTCGACCAGTTAGACTTGACCTACCGTCCTATTCTTCAACCATACATACCTATAATATATTGGTCCCAGAGCATGGAAAATTTCCTGTCCGGCCGTGTCCCAGATGTTTAATGTAACCACTTTCATCCCAATGGCTACCGTTTTTGTCAAATACGAAGCCTACGATAAAAAATAATACCAAGTAAGTATTAAACTTCCATAGTAAACTTAAAAAATCAGGCAAGCAAAAAAGAATAGTCCTGGTGATTGCTGGGGCAGAAATTTTCAAACGTACTCTAGTACTGATATCGTACTTAGCTGCCTCAAAACGTTTAATGCATTGCATTGCGTTATAGTGTTGGTGGTTGAATCACAAACAACGTAATTTTAGCCTAAGACAAAAATATTGTCATAAGATCGAATAAGCTGGATCAACGCTAAAGGGTGTAAATCGATAATGACCCCTACATAGGATTATCTAGGGGCATTACAGATGCCCCAATGAATGAAATGCAATTTTTACGTGATGTGAAGAGGCTCCACAATTATGTTTCGCTATAGGGATATCATATTTTGAAGTAACTTTTGTGACCACACCATCCAATACCATAGCAGTTTCAGGCATAAGAAATTTCTGATTGGTGGTATGTTCTTTTGTGTTAACGATGCTACAGCTCCCACTAGATTTCTAATCATTCCTTACCTGAACAGTCGAAAAATGCTGATCGTTAAATCGATCCTGAACATAACGGAGTATCATTGATGTTTTGCCCACACAGCCTTCTCCCAACAGAACCACCTGATTAGGGCAAAACCAAACAATGAATTCAATGTTCAGAACTTTTGGATATAAGGTGATGATTTTTGCTCCAAGCTACGACATAATATGCGAACCATTACGTGTTTTTTTTTTCAGGTACCACTTCGGCTCGGTGATGCCTACCTTAAAATTAAACGCGCTCGTCATGACGATCAGGTGACCCTCTTCCTCCGAATACACCTCAGCTATTACAATCGCTTGGTTTCGTCTCTTCTCAATACCTGTAAACAGTGAGAGAAATTTTGTAGAAGATAAAATTCAAGTACTTTATAGTATAGAAATGAACAGATTCTTGGTTAAAATGTAATTGAATAATATACATCAGTTCGTCCCGACAATGCTTCTTGGAATATATAAAATGCAATAGTGGTCAAAATTACCAAGTTAAGCGCGAAACACGCCCGTCGACCTCCTAAGAGTCATCAGGTCACACAAATTTTCATCTGAAACGTGCTTGCCAAACCCTTTACGGATAGTTCGACCGATTCAACAGATTAACCACGTTTGAATCTGTTAACTTTTCTCTATAGATAGAAGAAATTCATGAAAGAGATAAAGAAAAAAACTAAAGGAGAAACTTTTTTGCATAGTAGACACTGGGATAAACGAAAAAGCTATTGATTAAGTTATCCACAACATAGGTTTTAAACATATTTACTTTTATATGTTCAACAGACTCCGGTAATGGGTTCTACCGGGTAATTGCGGTTGATTAATTCGAATGTCACTGTTGCTGCTGTGGCTGTAAAGGACAGATCTGTGTCAATTATTGTTAATCTGCGTCTGTATGATACTCTATCATTGTTCACGTTCGTATGCGAGTCATTTTCGAAACGCTATGTAAACGATATAATAGCAGTCTTCTTCAGAAGTTTTTTAGCACTGGAACATTCATTTACCATTTCTTAAAGCATCTTGGGTAGTCAGACTGTGTTATCATTCCACTATCCGCAATAATCTAATAAGGTAATTCACGGCCTCAAACAGCTGTCCTTGAACGAAACAAATCTACATGGCAACCAGAGGCCACATGCAGTTAGAACAATGGGATCATTGTTTCTGATATGAAACAGTGGAACGTTTGACCGGTTAATAACTCTCAAACTATCAAATCAATCATTTTTGCAAGATACTTATTTTGCACAAATGCCAGCGCCATTTCTCAACTGGTTATCATATAATCCAGGTATTCAAAAACTGTAACAAAAATAAAATTACAAAAATTTAAAAAACAAAAAAAAAAGCTCAGTAACTACAAACTAATCGCAGATAACTCGATGAATTGCTTCTTAAAGAACGCACAGTTTATAGGTATATAATGATAAACTACTGTGCGATTGCTTGTCGAACTTAATCTAACCACCCGAGCGCAAAGAGAGAATATTGACTTCTTATGTCAATATCCACTCTTTGAAGCGGAACGTCAAGTGGCAATTCACCAAATTTCATATCGACTGAAACACTGTATAATAACAACTATAGATGTGATTGCAATGAATGTCAACTAATCCGATTTAATTTGGTGATAACAGTCAATTTCATATCACTTCAGTGTTGGCAAGTTTGCCAAGCTTGTACTTGTCGTGTCGGGTACTAGTAAGACAACCTGCAACCTGGTAGACCCTAATAATTCTGTTATCTAACTGCGTAAACAATGCAGGGTATCGAGCTCCTGTATGAACCGTCTTTATATCAAGCGTGAATTGTGATTGTATGGTCTATTCAAAGAAAACAAACGCTTCTAACGGTCGGAAGTCTAATTTTTTAAAAATGACGTCAATCTATTAAACTCCGAAATGATATAACCGGAGTAGAATTGAAAGTCATTTACGTTTATTCTTCACATGCATGATTGACAACAACACGAAATGCCGAGCATTTCCAAAATGTTGACAAGCACAAAATAATTTTTTGGTCTCTTGGCTACATTTCATCTTCATATTATAAATCGATATAAGAGTAGATATTGGCTATGCGATATGTAAATATGTTGCTACAAGGAACTACATAGTACGATATAAACCAAATAGTTCTAGTTAACATAGCCATGTTTTCAATTTGCAAAGCCTGTCGACCTGTTTTAACCACTATGTGTAGATTATTTCAAAGAAAATTGTTATGGTGTTCTTGATCTTTAGTTAAATTCTATGATACGAAGTGTCTACGAATCTATCTAAGATTGGACTTACACCGGGCTTGCATTAGTAATGGCCCTAAATTACAGCAGACAGGCTATTGTTGGGAATATCCAAGCTCAGTATAACCTTGGGCTTCGCGTTACAGAGCTTTGTGCACCAAAAAAGGCTCACCTTGTGGTAAAAGGTGGCTGTAAGACGTTCCTACATAACGTGCACCTTTCGTATACGAAGAACCCACACCCTTACTTGAACACAATTGAAACGGTTTGGCTATGACAGCGATTTCAACGATCACACCATTGCGTACTGTAACGCAGAAGTGGCAAAACAATGTAAGTCGAGTATTCATTATATTTTCCTAGATGTCATTGCTACGTATGCGCCTGCACAACTACACTAATCCTTTTCATCACCATTATTTTAATTATTTAAATCTAAATACTTGAATGAAATCATTATTGGCTCATCGAAGAAACTTTTAAAAAGAAAAGTTATCTTTATAAAGGTTTCCCTTGATAACGATAACATTTATAACTTTTAAATAATATTTTAATTTCATCGCCAAACAACAACTATGCGCAATTCGAAAATGCCTATCGTTTCTATGCTATCAATTCAGATTAGCATAATAAAAAATATCATCTGATATCTATAAGCGCTTGTTGTATAGCGTCTATAATTTTATTACAGTCATTTAAAAGAGCCAGTTATACTGTGTATAATTCATGGATAAACCGATTTCGATATTTGCTGAAAACGGCAACAGCCATGACTCGGGCAGGGTTTTATAAAACAAAGAATACGTTGCATGTTCCAGTTCATTTCAAGAGTGGTTATAATTATTAGAAGATCAGCGACCACTCTGTTGTTGTATGCGACTGTTTACAAGACTGCAGCTTTTCAGTTTAGATACATGTGCACGTCAGAGAAGTGGACCTAAAGGACCTGTTGGGGCAATAACAAGCAGAAATAGAGAAACTGTCCGTACGTAAATAGCATCAACAATAATATAAATAAACAAAAAAGGCAACAATAAGCTTAATTAAGTCAACTATTTTATTCTCCGCATCTGCTGCATCTACTGATGGACAGACTTTGCGTACTTCTAGTTCTTTATTGGTCACAGGCGCGATACCGTAGCAAAACACTTACCTTCAGCTGTGTGGTATACCAGTGTTGAATAACTTCCCTATTATTTGGTTTAACTGCGACCTGTTGCGGCCTTAGCAAGCGGCCAATCAGTACGCTCAAGTTGGTAATTCGCACAGCTTCCAGTTGTATCTGACTAAATAACTTGTTTTATTAGGCACTGCTTGTTTCAGCATGACATTAGTTCACAAATTGGCTATTCCGTGCATTAACAATGTGTCGATAGCATCGTAGACACGGGATAGCAGCTACAACAACAACTGCAATGCAACAGGCACTACCGTGCGACATTCTGTCTGTTGTTGACATTCTGTTGGCGGAGCGATATTACCAACACATCGGTAGCGGAGAGGGAGGCAATTACATCAAAATACGCCACGAGATGCGAACAAACATGATTTTGGCGGTATGTTTTTGAATTGCTCTCTGCTGTCAACTGTGTTCGTCGCGGTCCTATGACAGTGTTCAGTCTCGATAAAAATCATGCCAGGCTTTTTTAAGTATAACCAAACAATTATAAAGTAGCATTCCCAAACGTTCAGAATTCAGAACGTGTTGCGAATTAACAGACACAACGAGAGAATGGCTTAGATAAAGTGAGATTACTTTTTTTAATAAATAGCACTATTTTATTGTTGCTTAAGCACTAGCAGAGCCCTTGTGTTGGTTTTTATTATTCCTTTTGAAAAGGTAAGCTTGCTCTTTATCACACAAGCTAGTACGTATCAAATATTGTCATGGGCAAAGAACGTATTTATAAGCGCTTCCTCTGAGGAGCGAGAAACTCGTCTTAAAACAAAATGAACGCATTGATGAGGATGCCTGTTAACGGCGCAAAAATTCAAAATGAAATTTGCAAGTCAGTGGGGCAAAAAAAGGTAACATCATTTGTCGCTCTGATACGGCTTAACTTGTAATCGATATTTTTAAGAAGTAGAATTACCAAGTCAATAAAAATAAGGATACCAAGCGACATTTAACAAGCAATCGCATGCGATAGAGTCAGAGTCTCCCTCAGCTTTATATGCGTTATTTATTATAATGTTCGGCCAATCCATTTACCCATACTGATAATAGCAGCTACCCATAATGACCGACTACAGGCACGTATTCATTATTATGTTTTTAGCGCGTAAAGATTTTCACTGTTCTGAAAATGCGGATTGCTAAACCTGTTATCGCCGTGCCGCTATCAACCTACAACAGCAATCAGGTTCCGTGGTTCGAACTAAAACGATTCAAGCTGCTTTGTTATTGTTTCGGCTGGCGCGATTCGTCTTGTTACGACTGCATGGCAGGACATTAGAGAGCGCGGTACGACCGCGTCTTCTCCTACCTGCCGAAATATTCTCGTCGTCGTTGTTATCGTCGTCTTCTGTCCCGAAGTAATTTACCGTTCGTTATTCGTTTTTCGATGTCGTCGTATCATCGCTAGTGACGGCGCCAGCGATAGTCGCTTAACAATTTTGGATCTTCGCGCCGCGAGTGGTACCCTGCCTACTGACGACTGCTTCTGGTGTTGGTATCGCCGTTGAGCAGCAGCATTCTCAAGTCGTGGACTAAACCACAGCAGTAAAAGTGCCCGCAGTGCTGAGCGAGCATTTAATCTCTGTGTCTGTCTGTCCGTGCTGTAAGGTTGACTGTATTGATCGACACCGGCGGTGGGCCCGTTTCATTGGTCGGTTTGTGTTTTCGGCGGTGTTTTTTCTCATTTGCCACCACCGTACGCAGTGTTCACGCTGCCGAGTGGTTTGCTTAGCAGCAGAAACGTTGAAAGTTGCGTACGTCGTTTTTTTTTTCGTTATATCGCGATCGTCACAACGCACAGGTGGTAGGACCTAGATTCCGTGTTAATGGTAAACGAATGAACGACGCGCAGAGCCGTCGCTAGCCGCCAGTCAGCGGTTAATGCCGAATTCAGAGGGAGGCAGCAATCGTGGAGGCGCTGCATTGCCCGCGCTGTTGCCGCCGGCATGAAAAACTATTTGCTCACTGGTCGTCGACGCAAACCATTGGGACGACGATCGGAAGTGGAAACTGACGGCAAATAGAATCGATTTAGCATATAGAGTCTACAGTGGTGAATGTAGTCGTGTAGAGTGGCGAAGACGTACAAAAAAGGATGTTTGTTGTATAGGTAACAAGAGTTGATGTAGTGCGTCAGTATATGAACAACTAAACCGGTACATCTGGTAATCATAATTCTGCGGCTGGGAGCTGGGCTTAACAACAAATCCATCAGCAACAACTATTATATATCTATTTATTACTAGCACTGCTCCCACAAACTACCCCTCGAAGGGTCGTCCTTTTCGTTATATTCGATTTCTGAGTGATTGACGCCTGCAGGACGACACAGCAAAGCACAAGATTACATTTGCAGCTGGGTATCAATTTTGTATCATCCCATATTTGTCGCTGAAGCATTATCAGCGACGGCAACCGCAGCATAAGCACGGAGCCATCATTCAGTTACCAACGATGGACGCTGAGATCGAACAAATTGAGAGACTTTGCACGCAGCTGTATGAAGCGGCTGACCCCGCGCAGAGGCAATTGGCCGAAAAGAGCCTCGTGCAGTTTTCTCACAGCCCCGACTGCCTGAGTAAGTGCCGGCTGTTGCTAGAGCGCGGCAGTTCACCATATTCACAGGTACTCGCCGTCACGACATTGACCAAGCTTGTTAGTCGGACTCCGTCACAGTTGACGTTACAGCAGCGGCTTGATGTCCGCGACTACATCCTGCAGTATCTTTGTCAGCGAGCCAATCTTCAAGCTTTTGTCGTGCAAGGTATGCTCCAACTGTTCGCGCGGATCACGAAGCACGGTTGGCTCGAAGAAACAAAGGATGGTGCGTTTCCATTCCGGAACGTCACCGAACAGCTTCGTGCATACGTAATGGCCTCAAACGAGCATTGCATCATCGCCGTGCAGCTTTTAGCTCAGTTGGTATCCGAAGTCAATCACATCTCCGAAGCTGAAGCCCACCGAAGTCTTACGAAGCAACGCAAGATTGCTTCGTCATTTCGAGATAACCAGCTCTTTGATATCTTCCGGATGGCCTGTGAACTCCTAGAAAAGGGACTGAAGATGTGCCGAGCATCGCCGCAAGATCCGGCCATGGCCGCACCCCTCAACCACCTGCTGCGATTAGCGTACAACTGCTTGACCTTCGATTTTATCGGCACTTCGCCGGATGAGAGCAGTGACGATCTATGCACCGTTCAGATACCTACAGGATGGAGGCCGATTTTTCTCGAAGGGCTGCCTGGTGAGGGAAGCAATACAGTTCAGTTATTTTTTGATTTGTATCAATGCTTACCATCACCGATGGCCTCCGTGGCGCTCAGCTGCGCCGTGCAGATTGCCTCTGTTCGTCGGTCGCTGTTCAACAACACGGAACGAGCCAAGTTTCTATCACATCTTGTTGATGGGGTGAGTAGATGTCGAAGAAGAGCGTAAGTCTATCTAAGAGCGCACTAAGCCTTTGAACATACACAGTCTACATACGGGCTGTGTAAGGAACCTTGTGCCAAGTTATAGTATATTTAACTATTTAATTTGAGTATAATGATAAATCGCATGTTTATATCATAGGAGCATCGTATCTAATTAAAGCATTATATTTAATTTCATTAGTTAAATGGGTGAAAACCTTTGTCGTGTGTTTGCTTTTTACTGGTTTAAATATGTACTGTTCATACTTACCTTATTGTATTCTGTACTGATATATCATTACCAGTACGTACGTTCACACCATGTGTGTGAAGAAGTGGACCTCTCCGTTTCTGGAAATTGCTTCATTTTATTCTTTTCAAATATTGACCCATTTACCTTTGTCTTGTTCAATAGCGTTTCAAGTAAAATACTTTGACGTTTTCTTCTAAACTCTGTTGTGCTTTTCGACTTGATTTTAGGTAAAGAAGATCCTCGAAAGCCCGCAGGGCCTTGCCGAGCAAAGTAGTTGTCATGAATTTTGCCGCCTGTTGGCGCGGTTAAAAAGCAACTATCAACTAGGAGAACTGGTCAAGGTGGAAAGTTACGCGGATACGATTCGGCTCATAAGCGAATTCACAGTCACGTGCATTCAGATGACTCAATTCGGTGCGAATAGCCTTCACTACCTGTTGAGCCTATGGCAGCGCATGGTCGCCTCGATGTCCTACGTAAAGGCAACGGAACCGCACATGCTTGAAGTATACACTCCCCAGATTGTTCAAGCATATATAACATCTCGTCTTGAAATTGCAGCAAAGGTGTGTGTGTGTGTGGTGTTTTCTTTATCTCTTCTTTTACACCCGATATAGTGAGTCTAAGTCAGTGAATGGAAACGTCTCTCTTCTCGGGAAGGAAAATTGACTAGCAATACCAAAATAGCTTCCATACTGATAAGAATGATCTGCTGCATGTATCGTATGTGTACATGAAGGCAATCATTGTATGTTTAGAATAAATGTTAAATATCGCTGTCACGGCTTACACACAATAAGAAATGAATTTTGGTTTAAGACCATTAAGCATATATCGGGCTACGTATATGTTGGTGTCAGTGTGCGCTTATTACAAGATAACAAAAGATATGCGACGGCTGTTCCTCCTTTATGCAGTCTATATCTACTATAAACTGAGATAGTCTATAAGATGTTGTAGCTGACTAATTGTACGTTCTCTTTTAATTTGCTTGTAGAAGCTAACTTATTTGCACGGTGGTAATACACGATTTAATAAAATAGCATTATTACTTTCATCGTACACTACCGTTCACCTATGTTCTATTGTACCTTGGGGAACTGTACTTTCAATTACCGAGGTTAACTTCCGTCTTCATACCCTGAGTTTAGGTTGTGCGGCAGAACTTGGAAGATCCTTTGGACGATATCGGTATGGTTCAACAGCAACTCGACCAGTTCTCCGTAATTTGCCGGTGTAAATATGATAAAACGTGTGCGCTTCTGGTGCAAATGTTTGATACCACCGTGACAGTTTGTCAGCAAGGTCAGTATCCTATTGGCATGCATGATTTAAAAACAACCGTTCTTACACACCTGAAATTTCTTACACATCTGAAATGCAGTTGGCCGAGATGGCACATTTGTTTTGCCCCCAGAAAGAGAAAAAGGTTTAGAATATTTTATTGAATGAACAGGATCTGTAGTTTTTTGCATCAATTTATTACCTATGAGAGGTAATATATGTTGTGCATATTCAACGCCAACTTTAATTTAATTTAGGCTGTCACAAGCTACTCCGATGGACTATAGTACATTTTAAACGTGAGCTAGGATGATGACCTTTTCAATATATGTCAGAGGTACTCTCTTTTTTTTTGCAAACTTGTCTCAGCGTTTTGGTAGGTTCTGCATAACCAGATACGCACTATTCGCGTTCCCAGATGTAATTTAGGTATCTAAGGCTTCTTGATGTAACTCGACAGTGCAATGTTCTGTTCCATTAGATACCTTTTTTAGGCCATGTAAAGCCCAGTAAACACACGGATTTGGATTGAAAGAATGAGCAGTCTGAAGCCAACGTTGGATATTTTCTTGTTCAATTCAGAAAGCAATTGACGAACGGCGGCGAGCTCTGATGTAGTTGTCAAGTAACCAGACCACATGCTTTTGATTGCCGTGCCTACAGTCCATGAATCTCTTGAAAAATTCAAGATTGGGGGCTATGTTTATTGTTTAATTTTCAATGAGTTTCTTGTAGTAGCAGATTCTCCTGAGGTTTATTGCAAGTACCACCATTACCTTACGTCTGAACCAATTCGATACTGCCATCTAACTTGATTAGTTTCCATTCTTGTGACGCCATTCTCTCAACTGATACATCTCCGTTTTGCAGCAGAGGTCAAATTATGCCTCCTCTATGGAAACTATATGAATCGAAGCATTTTTGTGTTGATTCAGGTTCCGCAAATTGCAAGTAGAGTACATGTGGCGCATTTCCCACTGGCCTTGGGTAGACTCACGGACTCATTTTTTACTCAGTTTCCGCACCTCTAATATTCAAATTATAATTCCGTAACAGATTACGCGTGAAATGCCAGTTTTGGCCGATAGAACTTTTAGATTCTAGAACTTAGAGATTCTAAACTCTATGGTCGTGAAAAGCCTCTTCGATTTTGTGATTTTGTTTTTCGGGTTTTGACATTTGGTAATCCCCTCGCTGGTCTTCAACACTCTAATCTCCATTCTTGAAACGTTTGTACCATTCACGTGCTATAATCTCATTTAACGCCTTTTTGTATAATGTCTTCAATAATCATCGATGAATTTTCGCAGCGCTGTAATCTTTGAGGAATAAAACCTTAACCACTGGGAGTGGATTTTCATGTCTAAAAGACGTTTTTCATTCTGAACTTATTTCTCCTGACATAAACTCCACTGGTTTTTATTCACAAGTTTCTAGAGAGTCTGGAGTAATTTCGTATTAAAAATCATCATTTTAGCTCAACTAGTCAAAAAGTTACTTAATTTCAAGGTCCATCAGATATGCTTTCAACAGCCTAATATTTCCCTTTACTTTTATGATTTGATATCACAGGAAGCCAAGAAAAAGAAGTGACAGAAGCTCAGCTAGCATGGATGGTATACATCATTGGAGCCGCGATCGGTGGTAGGGTATCATTCACTTCTACAGAGGAACAGGACGAAATGGACGGACAAATGGTTTGTCGCGTACTTCAGCTTATGAACTTAACGGATCCGCAAAATAACGGCGCTGGTCGTATACCTGTTGCATCGGAAAAGCTTGAGCTCGCTCTTCTCAGCTTCTTTGAGCAATTTCGACGAATTTATGCAGGAGATCAAGTGCCGAAGACGAGTAGCGTTTATATTGCTCTATCAGAGGTTCTTGGCTTGCCGGATGACTCAGCTGTGCTTGCTGTGTTCGTACGGAAGATTATCACCAATCTTAAATGCTGGAGCAGCTCGGAACAGATCACGCAGAAGACGTTACATCTTCTGTCTGAGTTATCGGTCGGTCATGCGTCCGTTCGTAAATTAATCAAACTCGAAGAGGTTCAGTTCATCCTGAACAATCACAGCGCTGAACACTTTCCATTTCTGGGCTATCCAGCTGCTACGCGCAATACCCGCTGTCGAACGACGTTTTATACGTCGTTAGGGCGAATGCTGTTGATTGAGCTAGGCGAAGACGAAGAACGTTTCGAGCACTTCATGGCACCTTTGACTGTTACAATGGAAAGCGTCGGCAGTCAATTAATGACTATGACAGCTGAAAACATTGGTATGTTCAATTCGGAGGAGGCGAAGAAGGGACTTATAGGTCTTGCTCGGGACTTGCGTGGCCTGAGTATGGCGTTCAATACCAAGACCAGTTACATGATGCTGTTTGATTGGATCTTTCCGAAATACTTTCCCGTACTGCATCGCGCCATCGAATTATGGTTCCACGAGCCTCTCGTAACGACGCCGGTATTGAAACTTATGGCAGAACTGGTGCAGAACCGTTCGCAGCGGCTTCAGTTTGACGTATCTTCACCCAACGGCATCCTGTTGTTTAGGGAGACATCTAAAATGATGGTGACATACGGATCTAGGGTTTTGAGCATTGGCGAAGTGCCCAAGGACCAGCTATACCGGATGAAGCTGAAGGGTATCTCAATTTGCTTCTCAATGCTGAAATCGTCTCTTTGTGGTGGCTACGTCAATTTTGGCGTGTTTAAGCTATACGGAGACTCGGCGTTAGATGACGGCTTGGACACATTTGTCAAGATGCTCATCTCAGTGCCTCAAGATTCGCTACTGGATTTCCCTAAGCTGAGTCAAACCTATTACATCCTGCTCGAGTGTCTCACACTGGACCACATGAATTTTATCGTCAAGCTCGATCCACAGGTGAATTTAAAGAGAAAGCAATGAATTATCTACTTACTATGACTTCGTCATATATAATAAATAGTTAATTAATATACGTGCTTATTATTTGAGAACCTCTGCTTCTAGAGAAAAAATAGGAAACAATATTCTTTCTCAACCAATCTGCTGAGATAATTTTTTTCTTCTAGTACCTATTAGTCTTACTTGCTTATATTTAGTTTTATTAGTAAGCTAAAGTTTCATATTAACCTTTGTTGGCGGTTTCCGTTTTTCGGTGTTTTAGGTATTTCTCTATATCATCTCTTCAGTATCGGATGGATTAACAGCCTTAGATGCAATGGTGTGCACAGGCTGTTGTGCCATTCTCGACCACATCGTCAGCTACGTTTTTAAGTTTTTAAACAAATCCAAGCCGACCAATCCGGCTGACGTTCCCACGTGTGTACAAGTCCTCGAACACCATCCGGAGATCCTTCAGCAGATGTTAGCAACACTACTTAATATCGTTATGTGGGAGGACTGCCGGAATCAGTGGTCGATGTCGCGACCCCTATTGGGTCTAATTCTATTGAATTCCGACTATTTTGGCCAATTGACGCTATCACTCGTCGAGGCCCAACCGATTGAAAAGCGTCCGGCGATGATGGGCTGGTTCCAAGCGCTCATGCAAGATATTGATCGCAACCTGTTGACGAAAAATCGAGACAAATTCACGATGAATTTATCGGTGTTCCGGCGAGACATCAACGACTCGCTCAAGGGTCAGCAGTCGCACCAAAATCAGACCATCATTGTACAGAACAGCTCTGTTCTTGCGACAACTCTTCCATACAGTGAAATGATGAGCTGAAAGCTTGGTCAAGGCTGGGCAAGACACATACGAAGAACGGACTATTATTATTATACTAGATTGGACTAACGCAGTATAAGTGATTAGAATAACGTTAGAAACGCCTTCGTCTAAGTGCTGAGGTATTGTTGAGGTTTATGAACATAAAGACCAAACCCTTGCTCATAACCCAGCACGCTGTACAGTAGATGGTCTTTTAAGGTGATATATATGATAATTGCTAATACAAATAATAACGAATGTGCCGGGTAACCGTGGAGACAAAACCGTACAAACGCCGACAGCACACAACTCTGGTGAACGGACACCGATTCACGATAATCTTCTAGATATGGACGAAGTTATGTATTAATTATGGTATAGAAAGCAAACAAAGAAACGGACAGAACAACGGCGAATATCGTAGAAAAGGAATGATACTGATATGTGTTACGAAATAACCCTATTAAAAAAAGGTAAACGATATCATAGCGTCAGTGTGTCATTACAGGTTGTGTACGTATGGACTGCCTATTGCATCGAACAAAAAGAAAAAGACGTCGTAGATTTTTGCAAACCGAAGGCCAATTGAAAGAATTTCAAATAGTCGAGCGGTATTGCCACCTGCTCACGAGGTGTTTGACGAATTTCGCAGACGGTACAGAAATAATATAAACACACACACATTGAGTAAGGACCATAGGAAGGGAGAAAATGACTATAAGGAAAAATTAACTTTCTTTACGAAGTAGACAAATGCCGAAGAGAAGCTCCGCCAACCTAGAGGGGAAAGGGGGGGGGGAGGTATAGGATTGGAGAGAAGATTCAAACCAGAGCAGTTCTCGAAGTTATGGATATTGGAACTTTGGGAATAGATACCTCAGCTGGCACGGGTTTTATCATAATTTGAATCAAAATTGATGTCATTGGTGGTCATCGACATATAACTGTCATCTTTTCTGTTAGTTCGGCAGGAATAGCAACTGGTCGGAACAGGAATGAATTAAAATCGCGGAATCGTTAACTCCGACGCACAAAACGAACCTTCATGAATAGCAAAGAAGGACGGCTCATGATAATCATGTTGCATGTCCGGAGAAGGTAAGCTAGGAAAGGGCATTGTGTACTGCCGGTGAGGTATAGCGCAACTTAGTTCGAGTAATGGCAGAAAATACGGATACCTCGGCCGTTTGCAAATAATGCGTGGCACGAAATAAAGGGTCTATGTCTCCTATACAGGTTGAAGGAGAAATGCTTTCGAGGACAGCTAAGTCTAATAAAAGATTCATTTAAGGGTCATCGCGAATGAGTTAACGTAACGATTTGCCTAAACGCAGCTGTCATCGAGGCCACTAGCCGTGCGTATTATGCGTTGTCGAAATGGAATAAAATGCAAAAATAATGAAATCGAATTAACAATGAAAAACATACTGTTTAGGTAAATATATTTAAAAAAAAAACAAAAACAAAATATATCAAAGGACAACTTTATCGTAATTAATTCGTCACCGATGATGATGATTTTTTCCAAGAGAAAATAGACTAGTGCCGCGTCACACCTCGGCACAACGGATGCAATGTCTCTGTCTATCTGTGTGTGTAGTCTTTTCCACGAGTGTAATATGCGCGTTTTGAGTACGTGTGGATATGATAAACGAGTAAATGTGTTATACTGATGAAAGTGCATCGAGAGAACAAGAAAACGTAAAAAATAAAAGGAGGTTTAGCTCCAGACAAAGATGATCCAAGATAATAAGTTTAGTATTTTGGATGGAACTTGTAAAGCTGAGTGGCAACAAGTAATAACAACTATGGTGTGACATAGGGATAACTAGACAGTTCGGATCGTAACAACTGGGTTTGAAGACTAATGACAAAAATATGAAACAAGGGTTCGTTGTCGAACCCATGTTTTCATGTACTTGATTTAATTCGAAATGTCGCTTACATCTCCTAGTGTGCAAGAAGCGAACTGGATCTGAATGCGAACATCGCACGAAGATAGGCAGTACCACAAGTAAAAAACAAGTGCTTTTGGGACAGTAAGTGTTGCACCAAAATACTAATAATTTAGGCAAGGATAACCTACGCTATTACTAGGCTGGTTAAGGAACGAATGTCGACTAAAGACTGTGAGAGGTAACAATAAATATTACTATGGTAATGAGAAAAGTATAGTAAAAAGCAGAGAACAGCAAAATATTATAAAAGAACTGATAGTCGTGGTAAGATAGTTGAGTTGTAAAAGTGTTAAGGAACTGAGGAGATGTGGGAAAGTGGCGAGAGTGAGAATTTTAAATTGTGATGATAAAATACAGATAACGATGACGACAACGATGATAATGATGGTGGTGTCGAAGAAACGAAAATGTTGTAATAAATATTTTTTTTCCATGAAAAACGTCTAAGTCTTATATTCCTTTTTATTCGCAGCTGCGAATAAATTAGCGTGCATAGTCTCAACTCTAGAACTTTCCATTCTGATGAGTGTATTTATTATATATATATGAAACGTCTTTTTATTTCTAAAAGTTCCCAAAAATAAAGTTGAACTCGTCTATCGTACGTACCCGAAGATACAGTGTAGTAACCTCGAGCAGACCTGTTATTATCCATTAATAACTCTGTACCTTTCCAGGTGCTGTCCAACAACGTATAAAAAGATTGTTTTTTTGCATTATTAGTAAAGACCCCGCTTTTTTCCAAACCCTAAACCTGCACCCTACCTTTTTTTTGGCTACTTATATATCTTAAACTATGATGAACTGATCAAGCCGGTAACCATTAGAGCAACAACACCTAGTTAAAGTCAAGATATCTAGTATCGATAACTGAGTCCACTGCGTTTTGATAATCTGTAAATACTGCGCACGATATGCTTCAGAGCAGCTTTAGTTGTATTCAGTTCAATAGAGAATCCGTAAGAATACAACTAATAAGACAAATCCACATTCGTGTTACAATCTTGTCAGACATATGTTTACATAGAGGCTTTAAAAAGCCGTGCAATACAATTGAATTATCTGTCACAGTCAAACTGTGCCGAGATAATGGGGGGTGACTATATGGTGTGGAATTATATTTTTCAAGGGAAATTAGACGTTGTTTTCTTGGAGCACCAAGTTGATGACAAACATCAGGTACTTTAATAATTAGTCTTATTAGACTAGATGTTATTGAGACGTGGCCAAAGCAAAATACTTAAGAATGCCATCTGCTCAGTTTTCAAAAAAGGTGAGGAAAATCGAAATACAAAATAACCAATATAAATGTAGCTGCGTACATGACTATAAAATTATGAACAGTTGCGTCTAGCTCGAGAAAAAGTGCGTTGAGTGGAACTTAGAATCAATACAAACGTTGACGGAGATTCTAACGTTATGTATGGTACCGGAGATTTGTTCGCGATACTTTCCATTTGATAACTTTAGTATGCCCCAAAAAAGATACTACCTGCTTTTTATGCTGAGTAGGTTGCAAAAATTTGCGAACTGTACTATATGACCACTAGACGAAATTCTAAAAGGTGGCGTGGTCCACGAAGGTGATGTGCATCCCTTTGAATGCATTGCCATACCTGACATGCATATTGCCTCGCTGGCTCATATCTCAACGCTGTCTAAAATTATTACCAGATGTTGCTATTAAGGAATATAAGGGATGAGGGGGAAAGAAGGAATTAAAAATAAGGTCTTATTATTATCAAAATTCACAGTTGCTTGTATAATTGCCATGCTGTTTCACAGGTCTGTTAGAAAAACCCCAGATAAACCCTGCAAGACCAATTCCTGTTACTCGCACTCTTGATGAAGGCAATTCGTTGATGTTATACCTAAAAAAAGGTCATACCAAGTACCTGTTTATCTTGACGAATAACTGAAAAGGCTAGAAAAGTATTATTGATTCAGTTTTATGCTTGAGGGATAAGTGACGCAACAGCTGGGATATACCTTACGCGATCAAATAACCTAAATATTTCGAGTTTTACGTCCGGTACTGCTATTGCTATACAACATTGCTCCAGGAGACCAACGAAGCGTGATTATATTAAAATGTATATACGTCGAATGACTGAACCACGGTCTTGAGTAACCCATGAAAACTTAGATAATTTCTCGGCCTCGTCCTACAAAATAAGTCTAGGACTAATAGCGCATATGTGTGGAGTGATACACACCTAGGCTCAAATAATCTCAGATAGAATCACAATGGTCTTATAAAGTCTGGCCTCCGCGGCCAGACTTTTATTAGGTGTCTGGAACTATGTTATGCATGCAGGTGCAACCTAGTAGAACAAAGCATGCGTGTTGATATTTGATATGGGAATATTGAGTTCAGTTAGTCAGATATGGTTCCTATTACGATCAGTTGCAGATTTTTAATTCTTGATAGGATACCAAAAAGGTTTTTTCGTAGGGTTGAATTTAGATTTGACATTCAAAGAGGATCAATTGTGATAACATCGACGCCAGATTTAATGCAAACCATAGATGTAATTGATTTTAGAAGGATACTAAAAGCGGTCTGCCGTTTAACACAACCACTGGTAGAAACGACTGTGTATACAACCTTTATTTATAACAAGTATATAAGGACGTGGTCTTTAAAAAACTTATTTACTACGGTTAATTGTGAGGAAATGGGTCCATCTTTAGGTACGCGTACACCCTCACAAGTAGTGGCAGCATCTAGTACAATGAAACGACTGGGTACAATGGTAAAACAGCCTTCAACCTTCCACAGGTTATTGGACAGTATGATGCGGTTGCTTTTTATGGAAAAACAGGTGCTGTTCCATCCTCAGGGTTCTGCCTATAGGAAAACGGTGATAACATCAAATAACCTCCTTTGCGGATCGAAGGTACACGACTCGTGTCGGCTATAAAACGAAAACGATAGGTATGTGTTTATCATACTGTATTGTTCCGCTTAGACAAAATTTCAGGAGTTACTACGTTATTGTTGGCTAACTTGTAATTCTTAGCATAACTAATGCCTGTAGAAGCCCAGCAACCTGTGTTTCGATTGAAAAAAACTTTACTTGTAAGGACATCATGGGTCAAGCTTTCACAAAGAGGCTTGGGTATAACTTCTATGTAGCGATCGAAAGCAACCAAAATAGCTTAATTATATATGAGCCGGGTGTGGGTCTCAGTTTCGGCGACTGGGCTTGTTGCTTCTGTTAAGACCACTGCCCACTTATCTTAAATCCTTCCCTTTGTTTGACTCCGGGCCAACCTGGATCTTCATTTAATAATATTACAGATTAACAGAATTTTGTTGCAGTCATTATCCATCGTCCACAATTGGATCATTTTATTTTATGAAGATTTATTGTCTCAGCTTATTGCAATCGAATGTATGCAGTGCAACTGAAATGTTTATTAGGTAACAAATAAATAAATAAATACAAATAACAAATAAATAAACCGAGCTTTCATCTGTTTCAAAGAGTTGGTTGATAACTATACGGGGTACGCCTGCATTTTGTACCACCACTATGATGCAAGCAAGCTAATGGTGCACTCATCACAAAATATACTACTTCAGAATTAAGGCGTCGGCATGACGGCTCTAAAATTATTTAGATCACAAAGAAATGCATAAGGACACATTTAAAATGGTGGAAAATCGCCGATTGGTTCAGTAATAGGTTTTACGTTAAACATATATGTGCTTAACGTAAAACCTAATCTAAATAATAAAGAATTTGAATAATAACTACACATTTTCTGTATTGACTGCAAAGCGGTGCAAATATCATGCTTGTGGTCGAGACAATATGGAATAGGGTAAACTGTGAATTTTCGCTCTTTTTTTTGCTTCCTTTTTTCGTAAAAATAATTTTCCTGAACATCCCAACTTTTGATATTAACGCACATGAACTAATATCATCGTTTTACAAATAAAGCATATTCGTTCGATCAAAAGGTTAACTTATAAAATATAGGTCTACCAGTGCTCAATACATCGGTCCTATTGACGGGTCCTATACAAATAACCTTTAAAAAGTCAAATTGATCGATAAGCGTATGTGATTCTATTTGCAGAGGGTAGACAAATCGTGAAAAACAATCTTATCGTTTTTCGTCCCAGCTGCGCTACATTCCAGTATTGAGTCGGCCCTCTGATGCAAAAAGGCGCCATCATACTTCGAACAGAGGCTACTGCTACCCCCGGGCGCTAGCCAGCCGCCGCTGCCACTGTTATCGTCATACTTGCCAGTTGCTTTGCCGTCGTTATCTCTCCGTCTGGCTTCTCTAGGCAGTCTGGCGAAAGCATCCCTTTGACGGAACAGGCGAACGCACGACAAAGCTTTCCCTGTCTGTCGTCCGCGTCTGCTTTTTTCGAGTAGTGGCTGTTAATCGCAACACTAGCAGCGAACACAGCATCAGCAGAAACCGAGGCAGCGGCGTCACACGCTACTCTATATCAGCACAGCACTCTTCTCAAAAAGTAAACGGAGCGTTTGTCAACGGCTCGGCTCAGCCACCGACGGCTGCGCGGCGACTGCCACTGCTCTCACAGCAATAGCTGGCTGACGGCTTTGTTTTGTTCTGCTGCTGCTGCTGCTGCTGCTGTGGAAGATGCATACCGCTGATATGTTCCCGCTGGCGTAGGCTGCTCTTTGTCTCCCTGTGCTGCTGCTGCTTCAGCATATCAGAACGGCAGCAGTGACTTGTGTGTTTTCGCCTGGTTAGTTCGTTGTATTGTGGCGTTAACGTTAGTGGTAACTGTGACGAACGTTGGCGAGTGGGCGGCGAACAGTGGTGTCCGGCAGTCCGCGCTGCTGGTACCACTTAACGTAACCTGTGCTTACACTATTGTAGTATTATGGTCTACGACGACTAGCACTCCGGCTGCTGTGCCGCTGCGGACGGCTGCCTGCTCTCGCTGCTGTTGCTGCTGCTGCTGTTGTTGCAAGTGCCGCCACCGCCGCCGTCGTCGCTGCTGTAAAGAAGAAAGATTGCAGCACAAATTTAACGTTAGGTTTGGTATGGTGCTGCGGTGCCACTATATTTGCTGCTACTGTTGCGAAGTCGTTGTGTTTAGTGAGCTTATGGTTGATTCGAGCTGGCAGTCCGTGGCAGTCGGTCGGATTTACGGCTGTACTGCCCCTAATCACATAGCGAGGGGTCGGTGACGAAGATCCTTATTGCCTGGAAGCTGCTGACTGGCCTCGCTAGTATTGCTGCTGTTGGTATTGATGATGATAGTCGGTATCGAACAATAGCAGCCTTGATGCGACGAGGATTATTTGTAGAAAAGATCTAGTGGAAGGGGCACTAAGTGCGTTGAGCCAGTGCTACGAGTATTGGCCCTATTGCTGGAGGCAGTGTGTCCGTACCGTTCAACCATATACATACGTATTTGTATACATATACAAATATATATATATATATACACAAACATATTCAGCTAAGGTAACCTTGCTTGTTGGCCTTTAGGTGGCCAGTGGTCAACGTTTTTGGTGACAATGAGCGTCGAAAGAGTGTGAGGTTTTTATATACTGACCTAAAAGAGTCTGTCGTTGTCGTCGTCGTCGTTGTCGTCGTCGTCATCGCCGTCGTCGTTGTCATCGTCGTCGTCGTCGTCGTAGTGCCGGTCGCCCGAAAGCAGTCGTGTAACAACAATTATGCTAATTTGACGTCTGAGTGTATACAGCGGTTCGGATTTGATTAATCGCACGGTTATGTTGCTGGTAACATTGTGGTAACTTCAAGTGTAATACAAAGTCTACAAACAACACCTTTTGCTGGCGTTGGCAAAAAAAACGTCATTGTCATCGTTTAGCTATTCGTTTGTCAGGAGCGTGGTGAGTTTCGTCGTTCCGCTTACTACCATTTTCACATTGTCACCACACTGTATGCCGAGAAAGCCGAATTCTAGACCAGGAAGAATTCTACCTCAACGTGTAGAGTAAGCAAAACCTAAAAGGACGGAGTATAGGTCTGCTAAACCTCATCGTGACGGAAGTATGTGCTGCAGTGATTAGAAATTTGATTTTTTCGTACATTGTGAGTGTTGTATGTAATTGTCGGCTTACGCTGTACTGGCAGCAATCCAATCGTCCGTGCACACGGTCGACAATGGACAGCGACGAGGAGCTGGGTTTTGGTGTCGATTCAGGTACGTCAGTACAATCAGCACTTGTATTGGTTGGGTCATAAAAATCTCTAGATGCATACAAACACACACATATATGTATATATCTGGTTCAATGAAATCAGCTCGTCTTCACCAGCTACATATCGTCTAGACTGATGGCGATCGAAGAATCAGGCGCATGTGATCGGCAATGACAGCGGCGAATGGTATCTAGTCTTTGTTTTGGTTTATTCTATTTCCGATGATGACTCAGGGCATAGGCAGTGAGCTATTCCTCCAACAGTCTGGCTTCTTCCCTGTCTCTTAGATAATAATTAAATGGAATTACCACCGATTGTAGTTAATCTTGAGACAACGATTTAGAACAACAGAGCACCGCTCGAGAAGGAAATACGAATTGCTGTAATTATTCGCGCTGCCGGTAATGCGCGAAACTGCCAAATAAAGTGTATCATTTGTGCTTAAATCGGCTGTTACCCAGAAATTTACGAATGAAATTGTTTGCAAGGAATTGAGATGCCCTGTGGGAGCTTAGTAGAAAAATGGAACCCAAAACGTGTATTTCTAATAGACGATGACACGATAGTTTTATATAACTCAAGAAATGTCTTTACTTTGGGTGCGATGAAGGTAATGAGTGGAAAGAGACGAACCGGCTAAACACACGTGACTTCACTGTGCATGCGTTTCGCTATAGACTCTGCGGGCAACCGGGTTTCCACGAGCCTAACAATACATATAAATGCTCCAGATGCAGAGGGAATTGTTGTTCCTATACACCAGGTTCAGGATATTTCGCACATCTCTTAAATTTACCAACCCAACCAGATTCGTATAACCTATAGTATGCATAGCGTGTTAAATAATTCTATATACTCTCCCTGGTATTCGGATGGTGTGTTGTTAACCTGTGCATATATAATTTCTACTATTACCAGTAAAGGTGAATAAATGAAATTCGTTTTGGCTAGACCGCTTGTCTAATTGCATTATTGTTGACGACGAAGAACAACAACAAAAATATGCGATCTTTGAGATACCTAATCAATTACCGTAGGCTCGAATGTACCCGACAGTGCGGGTGGAAACTGAACGTCATGCTCTAGATGATAGCCACATAGTTACCGCAAAGTTTATGTAACTTCATTGAAAATCTTGTGGATCGTACCGCACTAAAACGGTGCCGGCAAATAAAATGACAATTTATTGGAAAGCCACAGCAGGCATGATTCCTTTCATGCCTTATAACCAACCAGGACACTATCGAAAAAGCAGGGGGGAAAACTCGTAGGTGATGAACCTGCAATTTCAATTTTAGGCGAAACAATCCAAGAGTGTAATGTCGCTTTCTTCTTTTGGAAAAACGCTTTGACAAGTGGTGCCGAAATATGGGCATTAATCGATCACTCTGTCGCAGATCAGACAGTGCTTAGGTATTAAATCTAGCCCATAATTAAGACGAAGCATTTCTATACATTGCACAGATAGAACCGAGAAAGGAGAAGGGTATAAACACCAGAGAAAGCTATTAAGAGGTAATTTAACTTTGTCATTACAGAGACAATATAGACGAAGTGTTTAATGCAAAGACGAATGTCAAGCCTCTCTTAGCTTCGAATCTTCCGCTTATCCAATCTAGAACTACCTAGTGAACCGTAACGTCATTTTTTTATCGGAGTGGCTATGCATGAAGTACCTTGCGTGTAACTTCAATACGGCTACGAAAAGAAATTCTACATCTATGACTACCCTACAGTGAGATAATGCTTATTGGATGTAGTGGGTAACGTATTTGTCTGCTAATCTTAGGAACACATTGTGGTTTAGGTTCGAAAGAGGACACAGACAGACTCCGCCTCGTGCTGAGAGCCACCGGTCTGATGGAATGCCTAACGGACGTCAAAACTCGAAACAGGATGTGCTGAGCAATCCTTGCGATCACTTACTAGAATTTGTGAAGATAACAAACGTAAAAATAAATAAAGTTCATGCCTAAAGGGTGCTTGTTCTTTCGCTAGACAATGCCATCCTTATCAACTAATGTAGATAATTACATTTTGTCTGTGTGAATAATGATCAGTCATAATAGGGAGAGTTGTTTCAATCGTTGTTTAGTATGAGGTGAATTCCTCGCTTGGATGCTTTTGCTGGTCCTAAGTGAAGTCAACGAAAACAAAATAATTTTAAATCCAGCATTAAACAAAAAATAGCTTTCGGCAGCCGATTCGTTATATACGATTTCCTTCACGTAGTACCTTATGCACATCAACTACTAATCAGAGGCACTGCACAAACCGAATTCTGAACGCAATCTGTTAGCGGTCAGAATCTGCATAAAAATCCGCCCTGATTAATCTATATTAATTTCAAATCCGATTTTATGAAGTTGAAATGTTCTTGAAATTGCTTCTGAGCGATAGCAAACTAAACACAAACAACGAAACTGAGATTTGAAACGAGTTATTTATCGCAAACTTCGAGATTTTGTTCCCAGCTCTTTTTCATAAGCTAACAGAGATTATTAGCAGAGTAACGTGGTTCGGCGTGTAATGAATATGTCTCATAGAAGTATCAAACATTGTAAGCATCGGTTAAATCAGGAATAGCATCGACATGGTCTGCATATGGAAGGTTGGCCACTGTCCATGGATAAAAGTCTACAGTTGGTCCTGGTGTACCGCTATTACTGTGCTAATTAGGTGGGATTCCAAAGCACGGATCTGACATCTACTTACACTCGAAGCATAGTATGAATCCAACCGACAGCGTACGCGTTTATTCGGAATGGGCGCTATGATTCGGTACTTTTTTTGTACAAGTACGTCTTATTACGTTTCGGCTGAGTTTCCATAAATATTTCCTACGTCCTAGATCAGTGAGATTTCGATTGCGAAGGATATTATGGAAGTTAATAATATTAATCATTGTTTTGGACTGTATTTACTAAATAGGCGCATCGTTATAAATAAAACTGGCCTCGGAGCGTAATTAATGTGTTAACAATGTTTCCAAATAATATAGGAGTATAGCAAGTATCTGATACGGTATTAGTCGATGGCATAGACAACAACTGTTTGAAATGAGAACCTGTTGTAAGTATGAAATTTTGAACAAGAAGGATGCATTCAACATGTCTGTCACCTTACTTACTTATTTACAGCAAAGCTGCTTTGCGAATATGGGCAGTAATCTAGCTTTTCTGAAAAGGTAGTTATTATATCCGGATTAGGGCACTCTTTCTGCATTGATTTATATTCTAGAATAATTCCTCGGCCGATTTTAACAAATCACACAGTACCTTTGCTCAACCTATTTTAGATTGAGCATATGAATCACAAGTTAATTACCTTGTTTCCATCTACGGAATTGTTCGATTTATGAAGGACCTTCAATGCCGCTATTACGAAATATTGACTCTTCGTAGGTCATCACGAGGTATGAGACAGTGGAACGTTGCGCCTGACCTTGTAGCCTTCTCGTCAACAAGCCAAACCGTAAATTGCAGTATCCGTCGTTTTTTTTCCTTATACCGCTAAGCTACATTATTGAAGTGTGCTGAATTCCGACACAAGTATATATTTCTATATTTTGATTATAGGTAATGAAACCTCAGGAGAAGATGAAGACATGGGTCTTGAAGCTGAGCCGCTGGGAGCTGGTGGCTTTCCTGCTGGTGGTCGAAGGACTGATGAAGACTCGCCTTACCACGTACTTTCCACGGAGGATATCGTTAAGTACATGGTGGATACGATAAAGGAGGTCAACACCATCGTAGAGGTAACCCAGAGCAGGATCGTATCATACGAGCTTTACATACCGTTTCGAGTTTGAAAACTTTTTTCTGGCTTATTTTGAGAAAAACGCTACAGTGAGTTAGTATTAATTTCTTTCCTAATGTTTATTTTCCTGATGTTTGTTTTGATAATTTTCGAATCGTTTAATAATCGTCATTTCAGCAGATTCCTCCAACAATGACACGAATTCTGCTCAACCACTTTAAATGGGATTTGGAAAAACTTTACGAGAAATACTACGATGGCGATCAAGAAACGCTGTTTCAGCAGGCTCACATCGTCTACCCTTTTAAAGGCTCGGCTTTGGCCGATAAGGTAATTGTAGTTATGCAAACTTTTGTTTCCATATCATCCAATGCTTCTAAGTTTCAAAGTACTGCCAGCAGTGATTTATTCAGGTATTTTCTCCCTACACTACAAATATGCGGTTAGATCTTCATTTTTCAAGAATTCATGCTACTTAATTTGGCAACGATGCTTATATATCGCCATTGATGGAATCGTGGAAGATAAACTTACTACAGGCCTGTATGGCTGCAGATTGTTTAACTGTAAACTGTCTTTTTATGTCAAATTTCAGAAGCAGCCTTCAGCAGCAATGGAGGAATGCGAAATCTGCTTGAAGCGCGTACCATGCAGTTCGATGGCAGCGTTAGCATGTGACCACCGGTTCTGCACCGATTGTTGGAATTACTATCTTACAACGAAAATTATGGAAGAAGGAATCGGGCAGACGATCTCGTGTGCAGCGCACGGCTGCGATATTTTGGTAGATGATCAAACCGTAATGCGGCTCATAACCGATCAGAAGGTATGTACATGCAAAATGCCTAAGTTTTCCAAAACTCTGATATTAGTTTCGGAAGCCGGCGGCACGCTTGTTAATAACATTATTATAGGTAGAACTGAAGCTCTATGGAAACATTTTTTGAGGTACAAAGAAAAAGAGGGTAACAGGTTATTTGGTTTTCACGACTGTCCTTGACGATTTCTAATTAAATTTTGTCTTCTATTGGGGGCTGGTATTTTTAATGAATATATGCCCGCAAATTGCACGGTAATTATTAAGTCCAACGATAGGAGACGACTGCAAAAGCCTGTGAAGATTTTTGCAGTTGTCAAGTAAGTTCGAAGTACCCTGTCAGCCACATAATAGTACATGTTAATCTAGGAATTACTTTTCGTTCCTGCTCGCTGATTCCACAGGTGAAGCTCAAATATCAGCACTTAATTACAAACAGCTTTGTCCAGTGCAACAGACTTCTACGGTGGTGTCCAAAACCTGAGTGCACGAATGCCATTAAGGTAGGAACGATGACTGATCTCATTTTGTTACGCAAAAGGTTGCATAGAGCTTGGCAATATATCTGTGATAAAATATCTAAATAAGGTACTACTCCGCACAGCTTGCAACCGAAAAGCTCCATTGTGATCGTCAACCGTTATTATTACATTAATATTTTTACAATTATTTGCAATACTTTCGTCGTCTTCGTGTTTTTGGAAATCTACCCTTGTCCTTGTATCGTGATTTAATTACAGCAGTTTTCATGGTCATATAGGTGAGCTACGTGGAGGCTCGCGCCGTTACCTGTAACTGCGGACACACGTTTTGTTTTGCATGCGGCGAAAATTGGCACGATCCCGTTCGCTGTGGCCTAATAAAAAAATGGCAAAAGAAGGTAAGTGGCGGCCATCCTTGGAAAAGCTGTTCGGCACGGAATCGTGTCAAAGCAAGGTGAGCATGGCTACGATAGAAGTGCACGAGCTAAGGTAATCAAATTGACATTTGTTTGTTCCGACTTTAGTGCGACGATGATTCCGAAACGTCAAATTGGATTGCTGCAAATACGAAGGAATGCCCAAAGTGCTACGTTACAATTGAAAAGGTAATCCGCGCCACTGTCGCCTTGTATACCTCGAGAAGCACATATTATTGACATTGGTATTAAAATATCGTACGCATTTGCTAACCAACTCTGCTGTATTTCCAGGATGGCGGCTGCAATCATATGGTGTGTAAGAACCAAAACTGCAAAATGGACTTCTGCTGGGTGTGTCTAGGTCCCTGGGAGCCGCATGGCACGTCGTGGTATAACTGCAATAGATTCGACGAGGTTGAGGCGAAGAAGGCACGTGACGCTCAGGAAAAATCGCGGGGAGCTCTACAACGCTATTTGTTCTACTGTAACCGCTATTTAAACCACATGCAGTCCCTGAAATTTGAGAACAATTTGTACGCGGCAATTAAGCTAAAAATGGAGGAGATGCAACAACACAACATGTCGTGGATTGAAGTTCAGTTTCTGAAGAAAGCTGTCGATGTACTCTGTCAGTGTCGGCAAACGCTCATGTATACGTACGTGTTTGCCTATTACTTGTCGAGGAACAATCAAAGCGCCATTTTCGAGGACAACCAACGGGATCTCGAGAGCGCGACGGAAACGCTTAGTGAATATCTTGAGCGGGAAATTACCTCGGAAAATCTTCACGATATTAAACAAAAAGTCCAGGACAAATACAGGTGAGTCTGAATCAAGTGTACGTATCATTGTCTATAAAGATCCGGTAAACACGAACCTTGAATATCCGCTACCTCCTATCCGTCAAATACGATTAAAGCCATATCTTAAAAAGAACGTGTGGAACAGCAGTTCCTCCGGAAACCCAATAAGTTTCATTGCGGATCCGTTTGAATCTATATTTTCAGCGACATTCATAGCCAAGCCGACAATCGGCTAACGTCAAATTCTGACTCCGACCCGGCGTTAAAACGGACCCTATATTAAGACAGACGGACACACATCATTAGAGACAATACATACGTTTAACTTCAGTTAGCCATTTTCAACATTAGATGCCTGTCATCGACTCCGGCGGATGTATTCTCTTGCTTCGAAAACGTGTTTTCGGTCTACGTCATAGGTTTCCGCTTCTGTTTTTTGCCGT
Organism: Varroa jacobsoni; assembly: GCF_002532875.2. Classification (NCBI taxonomy): domain Eukaryota; kingdom Metazoa; phylum Arthropoda; class Arachnida; order Mesostigmata; family Varroidae; genus Varroa; species Varroa jacobsoni. Next base: position 2,041 of record NW_019213354.1, on the reverse strand, counting down.
TTTCAACTAAAATATTCCTCTCATTAGGACCTTTCGATTGGTAGCAAGAGACTCGCGGGTAACATTGAAAAAAACGTTGACCTATAACATCGGCCTTCGGTATATAAACGTAAATCGTTTTTCTCAGCTGACTGAGCTTACGACAGACGAGCTTACGATAGAGTAACGTCTATTGTAAGCTCGTCTATCGTAACTATCATATTATCCAAAAAGAATTATTCTATGATAATAATAAAGAAAAACACATTTAAGTATAGGAAAATTATAAGTGGTTTTACCTTTATTTAATGACACTACGGTGGTGTTACCCAACATATCATTTACAGATATTATAGAAAAGGTTTTTCAACACTTACCTAAATTGTCCTTTTTCCACTAACACACATTTAATATTAAAAGGTTTTTCAACACTTACCTAAATTGTCCTTTTTCCATTAACGCCTATCTTTTTTAAAGGAATCTAAAAGGACAGAAACAGCTTTACCGTCAAACGGATTATGGATAGGTCGGTATCCATAGATATGTTGACTCTCTCTGGAATAATCTATCATTCTCACCCAAAGAAACATCAGGGCTTCGATTTTTAATGCGCTGCAAAACCGCCACTTCTATCGAGTAAATACAGTCTAATTATTAACCCGTTGTCACTATTGATCAACTTTCTTCTGTAGATATTGCGAGGGTCGACGGCGCGTACTCCTTGATCACGTACACGAAGGCTACGAAAACGATTGGTGGGAGTACAACGAAGAGATGAAGTTCGCAAAATGATGGGCAGGTTTGCCGGTTGCCGACGACTGATCCTCAATAACACTAGCGACTACAAGTCAGAAAGATATGATCATGTTGCCGTCGTCGTCGGCATCGTAATTTGTGGCCACATCGATTAACCTAGCACCTTTGTGACCAGCACAATGTTCCGTTCAGAAATATATGAACTCGAGCGTCCCGCTCGCCACGAAATGATCCTGTCATCATTCATTGAGTTCTGTTGGCAGGTGGCAGAGAATATCAGTAAAGATGCTTGCCTTCCACTGGCATTTTCGTCGACAGCCGGTAGAATTGGCAGAAAGCAAAAGCCCTTCGGCTCTCACCGATTCAAGAGGAGGGTTTTTTTTTAGCCCGTTTACGCGGCAGAAAAGAACAAGTTAATAAAATGTTACATGTGTTCTTAACGGGCATCAAAGAACATACGGAATATCCTTACTTTTTGACCATCGACCATAGAGCCAGCAGTGATCATCAGTGGTATTCTCCACTTGGCTAAGTAGCAGAATCTGCTGGCCATAGCTATTACTACAACTTCTACTATTTCTATATAGATTTCTTTACATAACTAGTTGGCAAAGTAGAAACGGTTACACGGTTGACTGCACCGGCCAGTTTTCATTATACGTGTACTTGCCCAAACAAACATGTTGCCTTGATAAAAATCCATTGGCTTTGTGTGGTCTTGGGTAGCGGATGGAAATGGCCGGAATAAAGGAACAGATCACTACATGACTGAGAATTGTTACTTCCTTCTCCGTGATTATGGTGATAATAATCCATGATATTATCATTAATTGATAAGAATGTCCAAGTCTATTACGGTGATAAGAAATAATGATTATAATAGCGATGATAGTATTGTAGTGGTTGAAGTATGAAGAATAAATAGACATTGCGAAAAACTTTATTATTTAGCGCATTGAGAATTGTGCCGTCGTTGTGAATGCAGAGAATGCTCTCGACTGCTGAGTGGGCTACTGGCCAAACGGGAAGTGGCTCATATTGATAGTGGTCAATGAATGAAATTCAGATGAAGCGAAACCTGGGAGCCACTACGACTAATGAGAAAAGATTGTAGCCAGGGAAACCCACGTTTCAAGAAGTGCGCGAAGAAATATTTTGTACAGCTCTAAAGCGATTCTTGGTAGACTGTAGAGAACATGGACGTGTCGAGTCGATTTTTTGGGGTGATATAAATACATATATATATATATATATATATATATAGATGATAATGTATTGTACTGTTAAGATGATTACGAAAACGTAA